>NC_057728.1:238561-286277 GCF_004010195.1 Chiloscyllium plagiosum | reverse complement strand
TGTATGGAATGAGCTGCCAGAGGATGTGGTGGAGGCTGGTACAATTGCAACATTTAAGAGGAATTTGGGTGGGTATATGAATAGGAAGGGTTTGGAGGGATATGGGCCGGGTGCTGGCAGGTGGGACTAGATTGGGTTGGGATATCTGGTCGGCATGGATGGGTTGGACCGAAGGGTCCGTTTCCATGTTGTACATCTCTTCCTTGAATAACTGATGTAAAAGTTGGCCCATCATCTCAACGTACTTTTGTGGGTAGTCCATATCAAGAAAAAAAATTGATTAACTCTTCTACAACCTTTTTAGCCATGATACTGCATAATGACATGGCCTCTGGAAATCTAGTAGAAACATCCACAAATAATGATTCCTACTTTTAGTTTTAGGTAGGGGTCATACGCTATCAATTAAGATTCTTGCAAAAGGTTCCTCAAATGAGGGAATGGATATTAAGGGTGTTAGTTTTTATTGCTGTCTGAGGTTTTCCCATTACTTCACACATGACATATCTGGCAAAATTCAACCACATCTTTATACAGTCTAGGCCAATAAAAATGCTTGTGTAAAAACCTAAAGAACTGCATATGCTATATAACAGAAACAGTAACAAAAGTTGCTGGAAAAGCTCAGCAGGTCTGACAGCATAGCAAAGAATCCCTACAGTGTGGAAACATGCCATTTGGCCCAACAAGTCCACACTGACCCTCTGAAGAGGATCCCATCTGGACCCATTCCCCTACCCTATTACTTTACATCTCCCCTGACTAATGCACCTAACCTACACATCCCTAAACACTATGGGCAATTTAGCATGTCCAGTTCACCTAACCAATACATCTTGGAACTGTGGGAGGAAACCAGATCACCCAAAGAAAACCCACGTAGACATGGGGAAAATGTGCAAACTCCACACAGACAGCTGCCAGAGTCTGGAATCGAACCCGGGCCCCTGGTACTGAGAGGCAGTAGTGCTAACCACTGAGCCTCTGTGCCACATCTGTGGAGAGAGATCAGAGTTAATGTTTCAGATCTAGTGATTCTTCCTGAGAAAACGTTTGTGTTTTGGCTTGATTTTTCCTTACTCCCTAATGACCTCCTACTAGTATTTCATGTGCTCCCGCAACACTTCATGACTACAACTCATCAGTAATAGAACTTGATGAACTTCTGCTCATATGCTTAAATTTATGATGGTCTCCATCTCCTCATGAAGAGTTCATTTTTAAGAGTGTAACATTCTGGGATACACTCAGATTCTTCTTCTGTGTACGTTTTTTGATACAACTACTTTAGTTTGTCATGTTTCTGTTGTATTTCAGCTAATTTCTCTCATCTAAAAATATCTACTTTGTCCTCTATCTATTCTTGTTTTTTCCACCTCAGTCATTCGATCAAAGAGTTTGATAATTTGAACTTCAATCTCCTTATCTTTATTTGTTGATTTCTCCTCCTCCTTCACTGTGCGACTTTGTGAACTTACAGAGTCGAAGTCAAAGAGATGTACAGCACGGAAACAGACCCTTCAGTCTGATTCATCCATGCCGACCAGATATCCCAACCCAATCTAGTCCTACCTGCCAGCACCCGGCCCATATCCCTCCAAACCCCCCTATTCATATACCCATCCAGACGCCTTTTAAATGTTGCAATTGTACTAGCCTCCAACACTTCCTCTGGCAGCCCATTCCACACACGCACCACTCTCCACGTGAAAATGTTGGCCCTTAGATCTCTTTTACATCTTTCCCCTCTCACCCTAAACGTATGCCCTCTAGTTCTGGACTCCCACACCCCAGGAAAAAGACCTTGTCGATTTATCCTATCCATGCCCCTCATGATTTTATAAACCTCTCTAAGGTCACCCCTCAGCCTCCGACACTCCAGGGAAAACAGCCCTAGCCTATTCAACCTCTCCCTATAGCTCAAATCCTCCAACCCTGGCAAAAAAAACTTGCTACCACAGTCAAAAACCCCAGAATATATTTCCTGTAAAACCTCAGTCGCCCAATTTTCCACTGGCTTTTCAATCACAGTAGGCATCACTCCCACCTGTGATCAAGCTACATTACTATCAAGGAAAACTGTAATTCTGAAACTGAGAATTTCCCTATTACTTCAATCACCACTTCACTTTCCGCTGGACTCTGCAACTTCCCTTCATATAATGGAATACTGCTCTTTTAACCATCAACTTCTCATATTACCACTTTTTCTTAATTCATTTTTGGGATGAGGGCATTGTTGACGAGGCCAACATTTATTGCCCATCCCTAATAGCCCAGAGGGCAGTTAAGACTCAACCACAGATATCTGCCTAGAGTCACATGCAGGCCAGGCCAGGCCAGGCAAGGATGGCAGTTTCCCTCATTAAACCAGATGGATTTTTTGACTATAGATTTGTGGTAATCATTAAACTCTTAATTCCAGAATTTAACATTTTCTTTTAATCATTCAATTCGAATTCTACCATCTGCCATGGCGGGATTCAAACCCCAGGTCTCCACAGAATTACCTGGGTCTCTGTATTAACAGTCCAGTGATACTGAATTCCACATCTCCTCATCTCTCACCAAAGACTGACGTATTCCCCTATCTCTTAAAACCTTCATTTCTTTACCCGCTCCTCTTGGCATACATAGGCATAAGCCTTACCCACACAACTCAATTCTTGAAGATCCTGCACTTTTGTGGAAGGAATCAAATTGGGGCAGGAACAGAAAAGTAGGTCAGCTAAGCATACGCAGAGCAGGAACAGAGAGAGCAGCCAACACAAGTTAGCGTTAACCGTACCAGGTTCAGTTAAGCACATGAAGTTCTAAACCGCACGCAACCTGATGTTGAGAGAGCTTATGGTAGATAACCTGTTCATGAATTGTTATGTTATTAATGTTTGAAATTAAAATATGATTAGTCTGCTATACTGTGAAGGCATGAAATCAAGACACAATTGGTCTGCTATGTTGCTAAGGCCAGAAATCGATATGTAACTGGTCAATAAGAGAAAGCGTAAATGAGAAATCGATTTGTTATTGGGCAGTAAGAGAAACGCAGATTCATGTAAAGAAGTGTGATTGTAACCACCAAAAAGCAGACTCTCCATGCAAGGACTCTCTCATCCTGCTGGTTGGGTTTCCTTCCATACAAGTAACAAGGAAGCATATATGGAATGAGCTGCCAAAGGAAATACTGGAAGCTGGTAGAAATACAACATTTAAAAGACAGCTGGATAGGTATATGAACAGGAAGGGTGTAGAGGGATATACCCAAATCGGACTAGATTAATTCAAGATACCTGGTTGGTATGGGCAAGTTGGACTAAAGGGTCTGTTTCTGTACTGGACATCTCTATGATGCTGTAACCCATAACCATCTGATATTTTCACTGCTAATCTTGCAGCCTTAACTCTTTTCTCTTACACCTTATTTTTCACATCAGGAAGTGAACTTTTGAATTCCAAAATAATTGGCTAAGAGCATAATATGTTTGATCTACTTTCAATGCCCTTACATTTGTATCAAAATTACTTTGGTTGACCCTTTCCAACTCAATGTATGCTTGACCAGAGTGTCTCCTTAGATTCCTGAAACGTTGTCTGTAGGCTTCTGGTACTAGCTCATATGTACTTAAAATGGCATTTTTCACCTCATTACAACCCCCAGGCCCCTCCTCTGATAGTGATGAAAATATCTCACTTGCTCAAATCAACAATACCCACATGATCACCAGCCATTTCATTTGTTTAGCCACTTTCTCAAATGAAATGAAAAAGGCTTCTACAACCTTCTTGTCAAATTTCGGCAACGTTTGGACATATTTAAACAGATTCTCACCAGGTCAAAGTCTACAGTGGGGCTGCTCTCCATCACTGCCCTCATCACACCCTCAACCTTTCACTTCTACCTTCATTTTAAACTGACTTGAGTTCTCAGTTCCAAAGTCAAAAACGCTCATTCTCCCTGTTCTTCTGCTGGGGCCTTCCTTTCCTTATTGTTTGCCAAGTCTATTTTTCCTTCTCTTTTTCCTCTGCTGGTGCTATTCTCTCTTTCTGCTTTTTGTCAGCTTTCAATTGTAATTCAAACTGTTTCATTTCCTTTTCATGTTCAAACCGCTTCATTTGCGATTGAATTTTAGCTATTTCCAATGATTCTGTTCACATTTTCAACAATCATAAATGTCAAGCTATTGTTGCAATTACCTCCCATTTTGACACAGACAAAGGCAATCTCAATTCCAGCTTGTCTGCCAATTCCAAACGTTTTGCCTTGCTCATTTCCCATACAACTCCCAAAGTGACTTCTTCCACTGCCAGGAAACTGACTGAAAGAGCCTTTTTTTACATAAGGCACAACCTATTTAAACCAATTGAATTCAACACCCGAAATAAGAAACACCAATACTCATTGCTTTTGAGACTGATAATCCTAAAACTAACCTGGAATTAAGAGATTGTGATACTTTTTGCGAGGTTTGTGGATTGATACTGACAAATTGGTCTCCAATTTGTTAAGACCAGTCCAAACCCCGTCAAAATATATTAAGATAGTCTAGATCCTAACTACTACTAATTTTAAAGGCAAGTGTAAGGCATTGTGTTCCAGATGTAATTAGCTTGATGAAACTTTAGGCAAAACACACTATTTTATACTACAGTTAAAATACAAATTAAAAATACAAGAACTGGCTTAATTATAACTATTTGTTACATACATTAATGACTTGGATGTAAACCACAGAATGTAGATAGTATAATCAGTAAGTGTGCAGATGACATGAAAGTTTGTGGTGCTATCATTGAAGAGGATGATCTCAGGCTACAGCTTGATATTAGTCAGCTGGTAAATTGGGCAGTCACAGCAAATGTAATTTAATCCTGATAGGTACGAGGAAGTACTGAGGAACAAAGAGATCTTGGTGAACAAGTCAATATATCCCTGGAGACGTCAGCACAGTTAGACAGGGTGGTGAAGGTAGCACATCAGATGCTTACCTTCACTAATAAGGGCAGAGAATAAAAAAGGAAGACTTGTTAGAATTTTATAAAACATTGGTTAGGCTAGAGATGGAATACTGCAAACACTTCTGATTATCACATTATCTGAAGGATGTGACTGCATCAGAAAGGGTACAAAGAAGATTCACCAGAGTGTGGTCTGGGATGAAAAGTCTCACTTATAGGCTGGGTTGGTTTTCCTTGGAGCAGAAGAGGCCAATGGAGATATACAAAATTATGAGACACATAGATAGGAGAATCTCTTCCCCACAGCAGATGCAACTTAGACCAGTTTAAGCTAAAGAGTAAGTGGTTTAGAGGAGATTGAAGAAAAATTATTTTCAACTAGTGATAGAAATATGCAACTGCCTGCCTGAAAAGGTGGTGGAGACAGGTACTCCCACAACACTTAAGAAGCAGCACGCTGAGTACTCAAAATGCAGGGGCATAGTTGGGTTTGGACCAAGTGCAAGCAAACAGAATTAACATAGTTTGGTGTTTATTGGTGAGTGTAGACATGATGGGCCAAAGGGCCTGAATGCTGTATGAATCTATGACTCTTAGTTGGCTACTCTGGGTCTAGGCCAAGGACCAAAAGGTGGGGCAGGGAAATGTTGAAGATTAGGGTCCCTTAAAAAACTGATTTGCCTCATTGATCTCAGCATGAGACTTCATTTAACAGCAAATCCCCAGCAGTACTGAACAAAGGGAAGAGTTACAAAAAACAGAGGTACAATACTCATTAAACTAGAGTCAACAATTTCTGCTGCTATACACACCGTATTATCAGTGTGTGGTTTTCAACAATAACTTGTTCTTGGAAAGAATAGCAAACTAACTGTCAGATAAAAGGTGGGCAAGGCATCAATGATTATCTGACATCATGATTGGTTGTCCCATGGTCACTGGCCAAAAGGCTTCACACACTGATTGATATAGCGCAAGTCACCTGCCGTTAGAACATGATATAACAATAAATGCCAGGCTCAGAGAGAAGTACCCAGGACAGGATGTGCTGGGGGAAGCCAAAAGGGGCTAAGCCAGTTCCATGCTGGAATAACTGCATGAGATCAAGCAACTTTGAAAAGCCAAATCTGCACTGGTAAAGCCGTGCAGGGGCCAAGAGATTCAGGAGTCAGGTTCTGCACTGAAGTAACCATGCTGGAACTAGGTCAGATCTGCACTGGACGAGCTGTGCAGGCACCAAGAATAGATAGGCCATATCGGCTATGGAGTTACAGTACCAGAGCAGAAAGGCTTTCCCAACAAACAAAACTCGTAGGCAGTATTTTCAAATTAGGAAGTCCTTACTTCAACTCAGGTGCTCGATGCAAGATCGAAACAATCCATGCCTGTTTGTATCCATGAATTATTCCTCCTGGTCATGGCTGTATATTTTATCTAAAGGTTTATATCTAACCTGATCCTTCTTAAAAACTTAATTAACAATCAGAAAATTATTTCCAAATCTTCAACTGCCTATATTAGGTACTGAGATTGTGATACCCAGAAGGCACAAGTGGCAAGCAGACTCAATGGGTTGAAAGGATTGCTCCAGCTTTTATTCTTATGATCTTAGAATTAGCATATTTCGGATCCGATGGCACACTTGACTTAGTTCTGGGGGATCCATTAGGGCATTGTCAGGATATCAGACAAATATTTTCTACACTACAGAATAAATAGTGCATACTTTTCATGAACAAGGCATTGGAGTAGGTTGACGAGGGCAGGGCAGTAGACAGTCATATGGATTTTAGAAAGACCTTTGATAAGGTTCCACATGATTGTCTGCTCTGGAAGGTTAGGTCGCATGGAATCCAGGGCAAGCTGACAAATTGGATACACAATTGGCTTGATGGTAGAAAGCAGAGGGTAACAATGGAAGGATCCTTCTTGGACTGTGACAAGTGGAGTGTCTCAAGGGGTCCATGCTGGGCCCATTGCTTTTTGTTATCTATATCAATGATTTGAATGAGGATGTACAAGGCATGATTAGGAAGTTTACAGATGACACTAAAATAGGCGGTATCGTGGACAGTGAGGAAGGTTATCAGCAATTGCAGCAGGACCTTGATCAGCTGGGGAAGTGGGCTGAGGAATGGCAAATGGAGTTTAATATAGGTAAGTGTGTGGAATTGCATCTTGGAAAGATAAATCAGGTAGGAGTTTCATGGTGAATGGTAGGGCCTAAGGAATATAGTGGAACAGAGGGACCTTGCAGTTCAGGTGCACTGTTTTCTGAAAGTAGGGTCACAGGTAGACAGGGCAGTGAAGGAGGCTTTCGGCACACTGGCCTTCATCAGTCAGGGCACTGAGTATAGAAGTTGGGAAGTTATGTTGCAGTTATACAGGACGTTGGTGAGGCCGCACTTGGAGTGTTGTATTCAGTTTTGGTCACCTTGTTATAGGCAGTATGTTACTAAACTGGAAAGAGTGCAGAAGAAATTTACAAGGATGTTGAGTTATCGGGAGAGGTTGGACAAGCTCGGACTTTTTTCTTTACAGCAGTGGAGATTGAGGAGGGGATCTTGCAGAAGTCTGTAAAATAATGAGACACAGCGAGAGGGTGAATGCACTCTGTTTTTCCTAGGGTTGGGGAATAGAGAACTAGAGGGCACCAGTGTAAGGTTAGAATGGGAAGAATAGAAGGGAACCTGAGGAGCAACATTTTTAGATTAGATTAGATTCCCTACAGTGTGGAAACAGGCCCTTCGGCCCAACAAGTCCACACTGACCCTCTGAAGAGCAACACACCCAAACCCAGTCCCCTACATTTACCCCTTCACCTAACACTATGGGCAATTTAGCATGGCCAATTCACCTACCCTGCACATTTTTGAACTGTGGGAGGAAACCGGAGCACCCAGAGGAAACTCACACAGACACGGGCAGAATGTGCAAATTCCACACAGACAGTTGCCTGATGCGGGAATTGAACCTAGGTCTCTGGCACTGTGAGGCAGCAGTGCTAACCACTGTGCCACCCAGAGGATTGCCAGTAGAAGTGGTTGAGGCTAGTACAGTAACAACATTTAAAAGGCATTTGGACAAATATATGGATAAGAAAGGTTTAGAAGAATATGGGGCAAGTGCACGGAAATGGGATGAGTGTGGATGGACATTTTGGATGGCATGGACCAGTTTGGGCCAAATAACCTGTTTCTGTGCTGTAGGACTCTATGACTCTAGAGTGTAAGAGTTGGGATGTTATATTACTGTTGTATAAGTCATTGGTGAGGACACACTTGGAGTATTGTGTATAGTTTTGGTCACCCTGTTATAAGAAAGACATAGTTAAACTGGAACGAGTTCAAAGAAGATTTATGAGGATGTTGCCAGGACTAATAGGCCTGAGTTGTAGGGAGAAGTTGGCCAGGATAGGACTTTTTTTCTTGAACTGTAGGGGAATGAGGGGTGACCTTATTGAGGTATACAAAATCATGAGGAGCGTAGATCGGATTAATGCTTACAGTCTTTTACCAAGGGATGGGAAATTGAAAACTAGAGGACATTGTTTTTAGATGAGAGGGGAAAGATTTAAGGAGGACCAGAGGGGCAACTTCAAGCAGACAGTGGCACGTATATGGAAGGGGCTGCCAGAGAAAGTGTTGAGGCAGGGACAGTAGCAACATTTTAAAACATTTGGATAGATAATGCAACAATGCCTAAAATAAAACATACCGGCAGAGAGCCTTCCTACTCACACCCCAAATGATTACTTGGACATTGCAGAGATTGCAAGTTATAGTAAACTTCCAGTATTTCAGGTAGATAACTTTTGCCGGTTTATTGAGAGTGCCAGTTAAAATGAAGTTTGTTGTATTATCTTCAAAACGTATTGATTAAGTTTAAGCAATAGACTTCCATCTTCACATCGTTTTGCTGAAATCCAGTACATTAAGCTTGATGAAAATTGTCCAGTAAATTGGTTAAAGTTAATCAACAGTAGAATCACAGAATCCTTACAGTGCAAAAAGAGGCCCATCAGATCTGCATAAACCCTCTGAAAAGCATCCCACCCAGACTCATCCAATCCCCATAAGCCCGCACGAGGCTTTGACAATGGGTAACCCATCTAATAGGTGAGGATTGTAAAATCTAACAGTTAACTAGATGATGAAGTGTGTTGTACAAGATGACCTTTTTAAATATTATGAATATAAAGAAATTAAATTAAAAACATACCTTTCTTGTGATTAAACTCCGCTTCCAAGACTTCTCTCACTTTGCTCACCCAGTTGTCATATGACTGGGCTCGCTCTTTAACTCCATAAAGCATTGATGGGAGCTCATCTAGTGTGTACCGGTACCTAGTTTGGAGAAAGAAATAAAAACATTGACCATTCACTAATTCCTTATTTTTCTTTCCATAGGATTGTATCGGACAAAAACAAATAGTTTCAGTACAAGTCGTCCATATTTAAGGACATGTTTTCAAAACATGGTATAGATCAGTTGGAAAGGTTGGTCAGAGAAATGGAAAATTGAGTTTAATCCAGCCAGGTGTTACGTGATACATTTTGGGAGGTCAACTGCAAGAGGAATGAATACAATAAATGGTAGTGTTACGAAGCGGAGGTCAACACCTTTGTAATTAAAACCCAAAACATGCAGAGAAGATAACCTCATCTTGTAGTCAGACAAATGGTATCATCTACCTCTTACCCCAAACTGTTTCAAAGGAGTGTTTAAATGAAATTGAATACTCACTTTATTGAATACTCCTGATACTCACTTTATAGCTAACTCGTCATTTATTTACCTAACTCCAACAATGAGCCACTAACAAACAAAGTAATTGCTTCCTAACTACTATCTATTCCCTAACTGAATTTAAATTCTATTCCAGTTTAAATGCTGTTTCAATAATACAGGTCCCACTTATATAAACCCAATTAAGAACAATAAATTAAAACTTAATCTTTCAAAACTGCAGTGAAAATACATCTTCCTGAATTGTCCTCATCCTCTCCTCTGATTCTGCTGTCTCTCCTGCTGTCTGAAACACATTCTCAGTCTGTTGAATTCTGGTGTCTGAAATATTAGCTGAACATGCCTTGTAGCTTCATAAGTAGATGTTTTTTTCCCTAAGAGATGGAACATTCTTGTGACAGCCCAGTATTTCTTAGATAACAGGTTGTTCCGTATTCAGATGACAGTTGGCTCTCCCTTAATTTTCAAATATTCTGGTTTTATATACCCCTATGACACATTCAGTTTTTATAATCTGATTGCTTTGACACCCTGAAACCAATCTATTTTAAGTTCAATATGTCCTTAGTCTCCAACTGTCTTTTTAAATTAACTGGCTCAATTTACACTGGTGTCTGGGTAAAATTCTACTTGGGCCTGACAACTGTAAAACTTCAATAGACTGTTTCATTTCAAGAACTTGCAGCTGCACAGACATTCATCTTAACTGTAAGCACAGAAAAGAATACTATTTCTTAAAGGGACGACAATGCTTTCCCACAATTTTACAATTCTTACACACCAACTTCATGACAGTAGGAACCTTAGGAACATTGATAGGCAGAGGGATCTTAGAGAGTGCCCAGAAAGTGGAAGCACAAACTGGAGGGGTGATCAAGGTGGCATATGGCATGTTTGCCTTCATTAGTCAGGTCATTGAGTATAAAAATTGACAAGCAATATTGCTGCTTTATAAAACTTTAGTCAAGCCCCATTTGGAGTATTGTGCTCAGTTCTGCACTCCATATTATGGGAAGGATGCGGACGTTTTAGAGAGGGTGCAAAAGAGATTTACCAGAATGCTACCTGGATTGGACTGTATTAGCTATAAGGAGAGGCTGCACAAACTTGGATTATTTTCACTCAAGTGTGGGAGGCTGAAGGGTGACCTGGAGGAGCATATAAATGATGAAACGCATGGACAGAGTGAATAGTTGGAGTTTCTTTCAGAGGATGGAAATGTCAAATATTAGGGGGTATAAGCTTAAGGGCCATGTGCTAGGAAAGTTTTATTTTCACACAAAAGGATTGTCACAACCACCTAAAGGAGCAGTGCTCCAAAAGCTAGTGCGTCAAATAAACCTGTTGGACTATAACATGGTGTTGTGTGATTTTTAATCAGTTTAAACATACTGATACATAAAATAAGTCAACTTACCTGAGACAGAGGTTCGTAACTGGGCAATTGCATAGATCCTTAATGTGATAAAGACACACAAGCCGATTGGGATCGCAAGTACATGTAACAGCAGACAGGAAACATGTTGTCTTGCACGTCTCACACTGTCGTTCGTCATCTGGTAGCAGTTCAAATGCCTCTTGTTCAGAATCAACAATACCCTAAAAATGGATAAAATTTTCAACTGAATCTAGAGGATCTGGAATTGACAATGTTAATTTTACTCCTCGCTCCTCACAAACCTAGCCTGCTGAATATTTTAGAAGCTTTTTTTTAATACTTGTACATGGGATGGAGATGTTGCTGGCTTGGCCAGCTTTTTGTTCCATTCATACCATTTCCCTGCACTATTTTCTCTTTGAAATACTTATCCAATTACCTCTGTAAAGACTAAATTGAATGTGCCATCTACCATCTCATCCAGTGCATTTGAAATCGTGACCATCCATTGAGTGAAAGACTGTTCCCCAGAAATTCTTTTGTTTATGTGACAACACTTGATATAACCACATAGGCCCTTGGACCACCGGAAAAGGTACTTCCAATTTAACAAAGCCCTCATTTTCATGCTCGGTGTGCCTGAATGAGGGTCCCAGATTGAAAAGAAGGCCCTAAAGAGCCACTCTTTTCCTGTTGGCTCCTATAGTCCGTTGAATCTCACAACACTTGCCTGACTCCAGAGAATCCATCATATAGGCTGCAGTACAATATTTCCAACACTCCAGTTGGCACTGCCAATACTGCAAAGCTATTGGAGGTAGGATGTTTGCTCAAGTTTGGCCTTAATTCAGTGGGAAACCTCTGACAGTCCAAATATCGAAATTTTGCCAACCTTCTGGAGAAAGACAATGTAGATCACCCAACAGTTCTACAACTGGCAGACAATACTCACCTCTTCTCAACTGAACTCCAATCATGAGGTGAGCAAGGACATGGGCAGAAAAGTTTTGAATGGCCTCAAGTTAACAGACTATGGATTGTGTGAAGCCGGCCAGTAGTTAAAATCAAGAGATGACAAAGAAGATAAGGATGAGGTTTCAGTAGCAGATAAGCTGAGGTAAGTGCAAAGTTGGACATCATTTATTTTGGCCTGAAAATCAAAGTATATATCGTCAAAAACTTACTTTGGAGGTCAGTGATAGAGGGTGTAAAATAATTCAATTTAGCTTCAAATGGTTGCCAAGACAAGGTATGAAGAGCTGGCCAGAGTCTTGCCAGACCATTAGGCTGCGCACTCAGTTGAGGGGAAGAGGTTGAAAAGGAAAATCTTTTTCACGGTAATCTCAGTCCGTGCAGGATTTGAATGTATGCTGTTGGCATCACTCTGCACTGCAAAGCAGCCATCCAGCCAACTGAGCTAACTGACTACCCCAAAATAGGAAAGTTACAGAGTTTGTGACTAGAAAAGAGACGCTAAACTTCAATAACATGAACTCACTCCACATCTCAAGAAATGTGCCAATGGATATAACAAAGGCATAGGTCCTGACAACATTCAGTTGCAATGTGGAGGAACTCTAGAAGTAGCTGTGAACTGAGCCATAATTACAATACTGGCATTTGTCCAATGTTACGACAAGAGACAGCCAGTCCAAAATTCAGGCTTTCTACCTCTGTATTCATGACACAGTAAATCTAACGTTCAAAAACTCTCAAAACTGACACAAATGGTTCCAAACCAGACTTTTTGAATAATCAATACGAGACTCTACGAATAATTAATTCCAGACACCAATTTGTATTTTAATAATGTTAAGACTCTCCTGCTCCTCGGATGCTGCCTGACCTGCTGTGCCTTTCCAGCACCACACATTCAACAAAACAAAAATTAAGCCAAGTAATCTAACTGATTTGTGCAGTCAGCTCAAAACCCTTTTGCTTTCTGCCCCATTCACATAAGAGACAGAATGACAAACAAACAATTAAGGGATAAATAGAAAAAAAAATTGACTGGCACCGTGGAGCAGCATAGTGGCTCACTCTTGCCTCACAGCACCAGGGACCCGGGTTCTATTCCTGCCTTGGGTGACTGTCTGTGTGGAGTTTGCACATTCTTCCTGTGTCTGCGTGGGTTTCCTCAGAGTGCTCCGGTTTCTTCCCACAATACAAAGATGAGCAGGGTAGGTAAATTGGCTGTGCTAAATTGCCTGTTGTGTTCAGGGATATGTAGGTTACGTGCATTAGTTTAGTCTGGGTTAAATGTAGAGTAATACGGCAGGGGAAATGGGTCTGTGAGAGATACTTTTCGATCAGTGCAGACTTGTTGGGCCGAAGAGCCTGTTTCCACACTAAGGATTCTATTCTATTACTCAAGTGATTTTTATGGTGCATTGTTTCACCGACAACACATAATGGTTTCTTAGTCAATTTGCTGAAGATATCAATCAGGGTCACCTTTATGGTTCACTCAGATAAAGACAGTAATACTTATAAACAAACAAATTGCTGGAAAAATTCAGCAGGTCTGGCAGCATGCATGGAAATAAAGTTGAGTTAACATTTCAAGTCCAGTGACCCTTCCTCAGAACCAGTTATCTGCTTTCTCTCCAAAGATGCTGCCAGACTTACTGTGTGTGTTTGTTTCTCATTTCCAGCATCCACAGTTCTTTGGGTTTTTTAAAAATAATATTTACTACCCAGTTTCCTATTCCCTGAGTTTCAAAGAACTTCTAATGGGAAATTAGGCATACAGCTTTCAAATCTTCATGCTGTAGCATCAACAGCCAGATTCCTTCTGACAGAAAGGACAGTCTAAAACCCAACTCCAACACAGACCACTCCCTGACAGACTAACTGTTTCTTCCAAGGGGTCCAAGTTACCAGTCAACATCTGCCATCTGCTTGAGCATAAAATCGGTTTCCAGATTTACGAGAACCAATTCTAGGGTAGTATATAATCATGGCTCAATTCACAGTTACTTCTGGAGTTCATCCGTATCGCAGTTGAATGTTGTCAGGCTGTCTTTGCTGTATTCAGTTGCACATTTCTTGATGAGATACGAATTCTGCCGGATGGGTCACAGTCATTCAATGGTTAGCACTGCTGCCTCTCAGTGCAAGGGGCCTGGATTTGATTGCACTCTCGGGGAACTGTCTGTGTGGGTTTGCACGTTCTTCCCCACCTCTGCATGGGTTTCCTCCCACAGTCCAGAGATCTACAAATTGGTGGACTGGCCATGCTAAATTGCCCATAGCGTCCAGGGTTGTATAGGTCAAGTGGATTAGGCATGGGAATTACAGGGTTACAGGGATAGGTAGGATGCTCTTTGGAGGGTCAGCATGGACTCAATAGGCCGAATTCTAATTCCCAGATACTAAGCTTGTTAATAACCCACATCTGCCATCTGTTTAAACATAATGCTCTTCCACAGTAATAAAGCATCTGCAAAACCTTTTGATCAGTAACTTCTAGTCCTCAAAAATAAACAAAACCTTGTTTTGTCTCTTCCTGCTGACAAATTGTCATCCACAGTCCAAAGTAATCTTAAACTCAGTTCCCAGTTCCAAACCAAAACTGATAAAACTAATGAAAAAAATCGAGGTCTTGAGGGCTCGAAAACCAACCATATGAAAAATTGTCAGGTACCGTATGTCTGGTCCAAGAACACCCGGACAAATCCAGTCTGGCCACTTACACCACCCACGCCCTCCACCTCCTCCAGGATTTCCGCTTCCCCGGTCTGCCTGACCTGCTGTGCTGTTCCAGCAATAAAGTTTCAGCTTTGATCTCCAGCGTCTGCAGACCTCACTTTCTCCACTTACAGACACAGTCAACACTCAACCATCAAAAAGATGGAAAACATACTCAATTGCACTATCTCACAGCTCTTCACAGAATTTTACAGTACAAAAGACAGACATGCAGCTTATCATTCCAGCACCAGCCCTCTGAATGGTCCTCACTGAAATGCTCACTTTATTGTCTTCGCCTCACGACACTGCTACATTGTTACCATTTTATTCTGAAGGGTCTGATTGCACCTATCTCACTACACTGAGGCATTCCAGATCTTTTCCACACATTTTGTGACTAAACTTTCATGTCACTTTAGATTCTTTTGACAGTTGTTTTAAATCTGTTCCATTCTATTTTTGATCATTAATGAGTGTGGTGAGTTCCTCCTGATCTACTCTGTCCAGACAGATGATTTTGAAGACCACTATTCCTCTCAATAACTTCTTCAATCTATGCATACAACTAAAACAGCTCATCCCTTCTTGAAAAGCTTTAAGGCCTCCACATCCTGTAAAGTGCAAGCCTGAAACTGGACACACTAACTAATGTCTGAGACAAGTTCAACGTAACCTAATTTCTCTGGCATTTTATTTTTCTATTAATAAAGCACCAATTTATACACCCACATCCCTCCACACCTGCACTCCCTTCAGATTTGTGCTTCTTTTGTCTCTCCATGTTCTTTGTACCATAGTAAACTACTTCACATTTCACCGCATTGAACCTGATCAGCCACTCATCCAAGCATCTCCTTCTGAAGTTCTAAACAATCCTCCTCAGTTCAAAATTTCATATCATCCACAAACCTGTGCATAAAGATTGGGTTGTCAAAATGCCAAATCATGAAAAGGATCTAATAGTGACCCGAGGACCTGTGTGACAAACTTCCACCATTTTGAAATACATCCATTAACTACTACACAGCAGTTTATTTTCCGTCAGTAGCCAATTTTGTATCCATGTTACAACTGTGGCTTTTCCTGCAGGAGCTAGAAATTCGCTGATATATCTGATATGAATTACTTGATCAAGCATCTTTTAGAAATTCAAGTACACTGTGACTACTGCAAACGACTCCAGCAATGTTGTCAAAAGTAACTTTTCCTTTGAAGAAAATATAGCCCTATGTTTCCAGAGTTTCCACTCAAACAGAATATCTAATATCTTCTCAACAGCAACAAGTTGCAGTGTCTGAATTAATTCCTTGATGCCCTAGTTAGGGTACTGGAGTTGGAACTGGATGAACTTAGGATCATTTGGGAGGCAGAGACAGTTAAAGTTACAGAGAGATGGTTACTCTTAGATGGGGGCGGCATGGTGGCACAGTGGTTAGCACTGCTGCCTCACAGTGCCTGAGACCCGGGTTCAATTCCTGCCTCAGGCGACTGACTGTGTGGAGTTTGCACGTTCTCCCCGTGTCTGCGTGGGTTTCCTCCGGGTGCTCCGGTTTCCTCCCACAGTCCAAAGATGTGCAGGTCAGGTGAATTGGCCATGCTAAATTGCCCATAGTGTTAGGTAAGGAGTAAATGTAGGGGTATGGGTGGGTTGCGCTTCGGCGGGTCGGTGTGGACTTGTTGGGCCGAAGGGCCTGTTTCCACACTGTAATGTAATCTAATCAGTAATCTAATCTAGAAATGAAGATAGTTGGGCGACTGTTAGAAGGGGTAGGAAACAGGTCAGTGCAGGAATTCCCTGTGGCTGCTCCTCTATATAACAAATGTACCGTTTTGGATTTGGTGGTGATGGTGGTGGTGGTGAGGGGGGTAAGCTACTTACTAGGGGTAAGCTATAGGGTACAGGTCTCTGGCACAGAGTCTATCCATTTTGCTCAGAATTGCATCAGGCATTGGGAACTTTATAGTTAGGGGGACAGATCAGAGATACTATGGGAATGAGAGAGACTTGCAGTTGGTGTGTTGCCTCCGAGGTGCTAGTGTTAGGGAAAGTAGTGGACTTGTAGCAGTCCAATACCACATCACACAAGGCTTGAGTATTGACTCGTTTATTTGTGAGCTCACAGGGAGAGACAAAGCAACCAGCTCGATTGGATGGCCACTAGTCATAGAGTCATGGAGATGGTACAACACGGAAGCAGACCCTTCGGTCCAACTCGTCCATGCGAACCAGATATCCCAACTCAATCTAGTCCCACATGCCAGCACCTGGCCCATATCTTTCCAAACCCTTCCTATTCATATACCCATCCGGATGCCTTTTAAATGTTACAATTGTACTGGCCTCCACCACTTGCTCAGGCAGGTCATTCCATACATGTAACTACCCTCTGCGGGTCACCCCATAGTCTCCGACGTTCCAGGGAAAACAGCCCTAGCCTATTCAATCTCTGCTGTAGCTCAAATCCTCCAACACTGGCAAATTTCTTGTCAATCTTTTCTGAACCCTTTCACATTTCACAACATCCTTCCGATAGGGAGGAGACCAGAATTGCATGCAATATTCCAATAGTGGCCTAACCAATGTCCTGTACAGCTGCAAATGACCTCCCAAATCCTGTCACTCAATAAGATACAGAGAGTTGTGAGATTATGTAGGATAAAATCAATTAACAATTAATAAACTGTTAATTGCAAGACAACAAGCAAGCTAGGCACCTTGCCAAGTCATTAGCTTCAGTCACATAACATCTGGACAGCGTCGGTTAGTAGCTGATAAGCAGGTGTTAGTATAGCTCCATGCAAAGAGAAGAATTTGTTTATCAGGTATCAATACAGATGCAAGGCCAACCACCTTAGCTGGGCATGGGAAAACATAGGCTTTTAGCAAGCAGGCCCTAAGGCAAGATTCAAAATGGTTTCCAGGCTTTTAATATGTGACAAAATGGATGCCACGAATCTAACAATTTTCCCAAAGCCAGGGTCTGAGATGTCTCGGATCATGTTTTCAGGATCCTTGGGGGGAGGGGGAGCAGCCCCAAGTTATGGTCCACATAGGCACCATGGACATAGGTAGGAAAAGGGATCGGAAAGTAAGGCAGAAATTCAAGGAGCTAGGGTGAAAGCTTAGAGTTAGAACAAACAGAGTTTTTATCTCTGGTTTGTTACCCATGCCATGTGCTATCAAGATGAGGAGCAGTTGAACACGTGGCTACAAGGGTGGTGCAGGAGGGAGGGTTTCGGATACCTGGATAATTGGGGCTCATTCCCCAGAACTCCCCAGGTAGGTGGGACCTCGAGAAACAGGAGGTCTACACCCGAACCACAGGGGCACTAATATCCTGGGGGTGAAATTTGCTAATGTTGTTTGTGAGAATTTAAACTAATTCAGCAGGGGTACAGGCACCTGAATTGCAGCTCTAGTGTAAAAAGGTTGAAAGTAGCGAAGTCATGAATGAGGTTTCAAAGGTCGCACGAAATTACTGGCAGGCAGGAGGGTGGTTTGAAGTGCATCTATTTCAACGCCAGGAGCATTCAGAATAAGATGGGTGAACTTGCGCATGGGTTGGTACCTGGGACTTCGATGTTGTGGCCATTTGGGAGACATGGATAGAACAGGGACAGGAATGGTTGTTGCAGACTCTGGGGTTTAGATGCTTCAGTAAGATCAGGGAAGGTGTAAAAAGAGGGGGAGGTGTGGAATTGTTAGTCAAGGACAGTATTATAGTGGCAGAAAGGACATTTAAGGATGCATCTATTGAGGTAGTATGGGCTGAAGTTAGAAACAGGAGTTTTTTTTATACATCACTGAATGGGTCCAGAGATGTAGAGGAAAGGATTACAAAGATGATTCTGGATAGGAGCGAAATTAACAGGGTAATTGTTAGGGGAGACTTTAAATTTCCAAATATTGATTACGCTATAGTTCAAGAACTTTGGATGCAGCAGTTTTTTTCCATTGTGCGCAGGAGGGTTTTCTGACAGTACGTAGACAGAGGCGAGGTCACATTGGATTTAGTACCAGGAAACGAACCAGGTCAGATGTCAGATTTGAAGTAGGTAAGCACTTTGGTGATAGTGACCATAGTTCGGTTACTCTTACTTTAGCGATGGAGATGGAGGGCAAGAGATATAGCTGGGGGAAGAGGTGATTATGATGCGAATAGGCAAGATTTAGGATGCACAGGATGGGGAAGGAAACTGCCGGGGGTGGGCACAATTGACAAGTGGAGCTTGTTCAAGGAACAGCTACTGCTTGTCCTTGATAGGTATGTACCTGTCAGGCAGGCAGGAAGTGGTCGAGCTAGGGAACTGTAGTTTACTAAATAAGTTGAATCCCTTGTCAAGAGGAAGGAGGAAGCTTATAGAACATAGAACATAGAAGAATACAGCGCAGTACAGGCCCTTGGCAGGCAGGAAGTGGTCGAGCTAGGGAACTGTAGTTTACTAAATAAGTTGAATCCCTTGTCAAGAGGAAGGAGGAAGCTTATGTTCGGATGAAACATGACGGCTCAGTTAGGGCACTTGAGAGTTACAAGTTACTAGGAAGGACCTAAAGAGGGAGCTAAGAGCAGCGAAGAGTGGACATAAGTAGTCTTTGGCAGGTAAAAGCTTAAAAATGTGTTGCTGGAAAAGCGCAGCAGGTCAGGCAGCGTCAGGATACTTTTATCTTAGCCTGCTTGGCACACTCTCCTCATTCCTGAAGAAGGGCTTATGCCCAACACGTCAATTCTCCTGTTCCTTTGACGCTGCCTGACCTGCTGCGCTTTTCCAGCAACACATTTTTAAGCTCTGATCTCCAGCATCTGCAGTCCTCACTTTCTCCTTTGACAGGTATAAACCAAGGAAAACCCAAAAACTTTCCATGGGTATGTCAGGAATAAAAGAATAGGAGAGTGAGGTCTGCAGATGCTGGAGATCAGAGTTGAGTGAGTGTTGCTGGAAAAGCACAGCAGGTCAGGCAGCATCCGAGGATAAAACATTTAATGTGTACATGGATTTCAGTAAGGGGTTTGATAAGGTTCCCTACATAGGCTATTGCACAAATTCAGATTAATGATGAAGGCTCTGGTCCAAAACGTCCATTTTCCTGCTCCCCGGATGCTGCCTGACCTGATGTGCTTTTCCAGCAACACACTCTCAACAGGAATAAAAGAATGACTAGGGTAAGATTAGGGCCAGTCAAGGACAGTAGTGGGAAGTTGTGCGTGGAATCCAAAAGAGAGGTGCAAAATGAATATTTTTCATCAGTATTAACACAAGAAAAAGACAATGCTGTTGAGGAGAATATTGAGATACAGGCAACTACAATAGATAAGATTGAGGTGCACAAAATGGTGGTGTTAGCATTCTGGAAAGTGTGAAAATAGATAATCTTCCTGGGCCATGTGGCATTGATCCTCTGATTCCCTGGGAAGCCAGAGAGGAGATTACAGAGCCTTTGGCTTTGATCTTTATGTCTGCATTGTTTATAGGAATAGTGCCAGAAGACTGGAGGATAGCAAATGTTGTCCCCTTGTTCAAGAAGGGAAGTAGAGACAACCCTGGTAATTATAGACCCGTGAGCCTTACTTCGATTGTGGGTAAAGTATTGGAAAAGGTTATAAGAGGTAAGGTTTTTTATAATCATCTAGAAAGGTATAAATTGGTTAGGGATAGTCAACACGGTTTTGAAGGGTAGGTCGTGCCTCACAAACCTGATTTAATTCTTTGAGATGTACGGGTAAATGAGGGTAAAGCAGTTGATGTGGTTTTAAATGGATTTCAGTAAAGGAATTTGATAAGGTTCCCCACAGTAGGCTATTGCACAAAATACAGATACATGGGATTGAGGATGATTTAGCGGTTTGGATCATAAATTGGCTAGTTGAAAGAAGACAGAGGGTGGTGATGATGGGAAATGTTCATCCTGGACTTCAGTCACTAGTGGTGTACTGCAAGGATCTGTTTTTGGGCCACTGCTGTATGTCATTTTTATAAATGACCTGGATGAGGGCGTAGAAGGATGGGTTAGTAAATTTGTGGATAACACTAACGTCGGTAGAGTTGTGGATAGTGACAAAGGATATTATGGGTCACAGAGGGACATAGATAAGCTGCAGAGCTGGGCTGAGAGGTGGCAAATGCAGTTTAATGCAGAAATGTTTGAGGTGATTCATTTTGGATGGAGCAATAGAAATAAAGAGTACTGGGCTAATGGTAAGATTCTTGATGGTTTAGGTGAACAGAGATCTCTGTGTCCATGTGCATAGGTCCCTGAAAGTTATCACCCACGTTGATAGGGTCGTTAAGGCAGCATACAGTGTGTTCGCTTTTATGGGTAGAGGGATTGAGTTTTGTAGCCACGAGGTCATGTTACAGCTGTACAAAACTCTGGTGCGGCCACACTTGGAGTATTGCATACCATTCTAGTCATCACATTTTCGAAAGTGGAAGCTTTGGAAAGGGTTCAGAGGAGATTTACAAGGATGTTGCCTGGTATGGAGAGAAGATCTTATGAGGAAAGGCTAAGGGACTTGGGGCTATTTTCCTTAGGGAGAAGAAGGTTGGAAGGTTGGAAGGTAAATTAATTGAGACATACAAGATAATCAGAGGGTTAGTTAGGGAGGACAGTGGGAGCCTTTTTCCTTGGATGGTGATGACTAGCACGAGGGTCATAGCTTTAAATTGAGGGGTGATAGATATGGGACAAGTGTCAGAAGTTGTTTCTTTACTCAGAAAAGTAGGGGCGTGAAATATCCTGCCTGCAACAGCAGTGGACTCGCCAACAGTAAGGAAATTTAAATTGTCATTGGATAAACATATAGATGATAATGGAATAGTGTAGCAAGTTTCTGAGGAGATTTGTAGCTCAGGTTGAGGTTCTGGATGTAAATTTGTTTGCTGCGCAGGAAGGTTTGCTTTGAGACGCTTCGTCACTATAAGGTAACATCATCAGTGAGCCTCCGGTGAAGCGCTGGTGTTATGTACCACTTTGTATTTATATGTTTAGGTTTTCTTGAGTTGTAACTCTCAACAACCCAAGGAAACCTAAACACAAATAGAAAGCTCGCTGATGATGCTACCTAGTACATAGTGATGAAACGTCTGAAAACAAACCTTCCAGCTCAGCGAGCAAACTTACATCCAGAACAGTATAGGTTAAATAGGGTGGCGAGGTGACTCAGTGGTTAGCACTGCTGCCTCAGAGCACCAGGGTCCCAGGTTCGATTCCAGCCTTGGGCAACTGTGTGTGGAGTTTACACATTGTCCCAGTACCTGCGTGGGCTTCCTCCGGGTGCTCCAGTTTCCTCCCACAGTCCAAAGATGTGCAGGTTAAGTTAATTGGCCATGCTAAATTGCCCATAGTGTTAGGTGCATTAGTCAGGGGTAAATGTAGAGGAATGGGTCTGGGTGGGTTGCTCTTCGGAGGGTTGGTGTGGACTTGTTGGGCCAAAGGGCCTGTTTCCACACTGTAGGGAATCTAATCTAATCTAAATGGGCTATAGATTGGTTTCACAGGGCCTGTACTGCACTATAGTGCTCTATGTTCTATGTGGAGAAAGTGAGGTCTGCAGATGCTGGAGATCAAAGTTGAAACTTTATTGCTGGAACAGCACAGCAGGTCAGGCAGCATCCAGGGAACAGGAGATTCGACGTTTCGGGCACAGGCCCTTCTTCAGGAATGAAGAAGGGCCTGTGCCCGAAACGTCGAATCTCCTGTTCCCTGGATGCTGCCTGACCTGCTGTGCTGTTCCAGCAATAAAGTTTCATCTATGTTCTATGTCCCTCTATCACCATAAGTACATGAATAGGAATGGTTTGGAGTGATATGGGACAGGAGCAGGCAGGTGGAACTAATTTAGTTTGGGTGATGGTAGTTGAAAATAAGAGGGTGCACTATCAATATTGTGGGAGGGAAGAGAAGTGAGGACTGAAGTGTGGGAGATGGGTCAGACCCAGTCAAGGGCCCTGTCAACTAATGTACTGGGGAATCCTCAATAGAGGAAGGTAGTGGACCTGTCAAAGGCCCCCTTGTCGAAGTTGGCATCATCAGAACAGATGCAATGGAAACGGAGGAACTAGGAGAATGGAGTGGTGTCTGGACAGGAGGCAGGGCAAGATGATGTATACTCAAGGTAACTGTGGGAGTTGGTTGATTTGTACAATCCATTTTTCCACTATAGGGCAGTCAAATGTGACATTTACAATTTATATCGATGATTTGGAGTTGGGGAATACATGTACTGTGTCAAAGTTTGGAGTGGCAGAGCAAAGGATTGAGAACTGTGAAACTTTGCAGATGAACACAGATACTTGAAGTGAGTGGGCAAAGATCTGGCAGGTGGAATACAATGTTGATAAATGTGAAGTCACCCATTTTGGTAAGAGTAACAGTGAAAAGGACTATTACTTGAAATGTAAAATGTTGCAGCATGCTGCTACACAGAGGGACCTGGATGTCCTTGTGCATGAATCACAGAGTTGGAATGCAGGTACAACAAGTAAGGAAGGCAACTGGAATTTTTGTCCTTCATTGCTAAAGGAATGGAGTTTAAAAGCAGGGAGGTTATGTTACAGGATGGTGAGGCCACACCTGAAGTACTGCATGCAGTTTTGGTCTCTTTACTTGAGAAAGGATATACTCTCACTCCAAGGGGTGCAGAGGAGATTCACTAGGTTGATTCAGTTGAGGGGGTTGACTTATGAGGAGACACGGAGTCGACTGGGATTATACTCAGTGGAATTTAGAAGAATGAGGGGGGAATCTTGTAGAAGCATATAAAATTATGAAGGGAATAGATGACATGGATGTAGAGAGGATATTTCCACTGGCAGGTGAAACTTGGACAAGAGGACATAGCCTCAAAGTTTAGGGGGAGCAGATTCAGGACTGCATGGAGAAGGAACTTCTTCACCCAGAGGGTTGTCAATCTACAGAATTCCCTGCCCAGTGAAGTAGTTGATGCTACTTCAATAACAGTTTTTAAAGTTAAGATAGTTTTTCTGAACAATAAAGGAATTAAGGGTTAAGGTGAGAGGGTGGGTAAATGGGGCTGAGAGCACGCAAAGATCAGGCATGATCTTGTTGAGTGGCGGAGCAGACTCCAGGAGCCAGATGGCTTACTCCTGCTCCTCGTTCTTATGTGACTTGTCATATGTGGGACGTCAAGGATCCTACAGACTTTCAAGGTGACTACACGTGCAGGAAATGCTCTCAACTGCAGGTTTTGGAACTCTCAGACACTGCGGCACACCTGCCAGGCTGAGTTATGTAGATAGCATGTTTAGACAGATGGTCACCCCACAGTTCAAGGGACTGGACGAATGAAGGGAATGGTAGTCAAACAGGAACAGGCGGATAGTGCAGGAATCCCCCGTGATCCGTTTCACAAATCGGTTTTCTATTTTTTTAGATTAGATTAGATTACATTACAGTGTGGAAACAGGCCCTTCGGCCCAACAAGTCCACGCCGACCCGCCGAAGCGAACCCACCCATACCCCTACCCCTACATTTACCCCTTACCTAACACTACGGGCAATTTAGCATGGCCAATTCACCTGGCCCTGCACATCTTTGGACTGTGGGAGGAAACCGGAGCACCCGGAGGAAACCCACGCAGACACGGGGAGAACGTGCAAACTCCACACAGTCAGTCGCCTGAGGCGGGAATTGAACCCGGGTCTCTGGCGCTGCGAGGCAACAGTGCTAACCACTGTGCCACCGTGCCGCCCACCAAACTGATTTTGGAAGCTGATGAGAGTGCTGATGCTGAGAGAGAGCAGACAGAGGCATGTGTTTTGGAACCACAAGTCACTTGACCATTGAAGGAAGGAAGAAGAAAGCAAAACAATAATAATAGGCAATACATTGGTTATGGGAACAGATCGTGACTCCAATATGGTGTGTTCCCTCTACTGCCAGGGCCAAGGTTGTCACCAAGTGGCTGAAGGGTATCCTGAAGGGAAAGGTAACAAGACATTAGTGGCAATGCTAGGTAAAGTGAGGGATGAGGTTTTGCACATGGAGTTTAGGGAGCTCGTCAGTAGATTAAGACACAATGTAGGAGGGATGGTTAGTAAGTTTACAGATGACACCAAAATTGGAGGTGTAGTGGACAGCAAAGAAGGTTACCTCAAAGTACCATGGGATCTTGATCAGATGCACCAATGGGCTGAGGAGTGGCAGATTAGATAAATGTGAAACGCTGCAGTTTGGAAAGGCAAATCAGGGCAGGACTTATACACTCGATGCTGAGGTCCTGGCAAGTGTAGCTGAACAACGATACCTTGGAGTGCAGGTCCATAGTTCCTTGAAAGTGAAGTTGCAGGTACATAGGATTAAGAAGGCTGCATTTGTTATGCTTTCTTTTATTGGTCAGTACATCGAGTAGAGGAATGGGAGGTCTTGCTGCTGCTTTACAGGACAATTTGCCAATATTGGAATACTGCGATCAATTCTGGTCTCCCTACTATAGAAAGACATTGTGAAACTTGAAAGGGCTCAGAAAAGATTTATACAGATGTTGCCAGAGTTGGAGGGTTTGAGCTATAGGGACATGCTGAATAGGCTGGGGCTATTTTCCCTGGAGCATCAGAAGCTGAGGGGTGAGCTTATAATGGTTTATAAGGTCATGAGGGGCATGGATAGGATGAACAGACAAGGTCTTTTACCTAGGGTGGGATAGTTCAAAACTAGAGGACATACACTTAAGGTGAGATGGGAAAGATTTAAAAGGGGAAACTTTATTGCTGGAACAGCACAGCAGGTCAGGCAGCATCCAGGGAACAGGAGATTCGACGTTTCGGGCACAGGCCCTTCTTCAGGAATCAAAGATTTAAAAGGGACCTAACGGCAACTTTTTCATGCAGAGGGTCATGCATGTATGGAATGAGCTGCCAGAGGAAGTGGTGGAGGCTGGTACAATTACAATATTTAAAAGGCGTCTGGATGTGTATTTGAAAAAGAAGGGTTGAGGGGAATATGGCCAAATGAAACCAGATTTATTTTGGGTATCTGGTCAGCACTGACGATTTGGACCAAAGGATTGGTATTCATGCTGTACAGCTCTTTAACTCTCAGACCTCAAAGGGATTACTCTCAGTGCAGAAATAGGAGAATATAGCAGTTTAATGCATGGCTCAAGAGTTTGTACAGGAGTGAGTACTTTAAATTCCTGGATAACTGGAACCATTTCTAGGGAAGGTGCAACCTAAGGCAAGACACCTGCACCTGAACCAGAATCAGACCAACATCCTCACAGGAGGGTTTATTATAGTCAAATAGTAGACATTGCAAGTCCTCATTCAGAGCACTTTTATTATCCTCATTACTTCATCCATTGAAACACAGAAAATAGGTGCAGACCCTTTGGGTCTGCATGACCATTCAACATCATCATGATTGATTATGCAATTTCAGTATCTCACTCCCACTTTCTCTCCATCCCTTGGTCCCTTTAGCCACAAGGGCCACATCCAGCTCCCTCCTGAATGTATCTAACAAACTGGCCCCAACAGCTTCTTGTGGGAGAGAATTCCACAGGTTCACCACTCTGAGTGAAGAAATTCTTCCTTATCCCAGTCCTTATTCTTAGACATGACCCCCTAGGTCTGGACGTCTCTAACATCAGGAACATTCTTCCTGCATTTAGCATGTCAGTCTAATCAGGATTCTATGTTTCTATGAAATGCCCCCTCATTCTTCTCAATTCCAGTGAGTAAAAGCCCAGTCAATCCAGTCTTTCTTCATATGTCAGGCCTGCCATCCCGGGAATCAGTCTGGTAAACCTTCACTGGGCTCCCTCAATAGCAAGAATGTCCTTCCTCAGACCAGGAGACCAAAACTGCAAATAATACTCAAGGTGTGGCCTCACTAAGGCCAGTATAACTGATATCCAACTGTTAGTACATGATAGAAGATCATTGTTTCATCAGCTAAGTCAGTAGTAGTAACCTGCACTAGACTGCCTTGCCCCTGTTTGACCTGCAATGAGACATCCTCGGATCTGGAGTAAAAGGTAAATACTCCTGACTGCACAAGATGGCCAGCAAGGAATATTGTGTAGGGTCAACTGAACACACCTTGATCTGTGCCAAGGGAGTCCATCAGTTTCTTTGTTCTTACTTGTGTTGAGAGTTTTGATATAACAACTCGGCTACTTCCTACAGCAAATATGAGTCAATTGCATTCCTGAGACAGGCTGAGAATAAGGACAGCACATTTGCTTCCCCAAAATTCATCAGTGATCCAGATATGTGGTTACAACATTGTAGTAGTTACTGATATTTTATTCAAGGAATTTTTTTCTTCCTAATTGAATTTAAATTCCCCAGCTGGCATGATTTGAACTGACCTGCACAGCTCTAAGTCGACACATGCTTACATACCATTTCGAAGGCTGCATTTCTGAGTTGCGTCTCCTCCTCGAGCATGGTCACCATCTCCTTGTAGACAGCAGCAGCCAACTCAACGTCCAAACCCTCAGGATCAGCTGCCATTTTGCAGATTAGTTCTTCATGCGAGAACACACAATATCGGTGCAAACGTCGGTAATGACTGACACACTGACGGCCAATAGGCAGCTGAAATCAATGAAACGGAAGAATTAAAACAGCTTTTCAACAAAGTAGTATTTACTAAAACAGTAACCATGCTTCCAGTGCAGCCTGAAAAGGATGCACATTTCAGTGCTGTTAAGCAACCATCTTTGAATCTTAAGATATTGAAGATATTCCACACAATTCCAAATGCCACAAATGAGATAGCAATTACAGATCAGTATTTAAAGAGCAATTTGCATAATTATTGACACTTTATTCTTTTACTTTGAAAAACATCAGCCTGTATCCTGTGGAACCATTACACTGGGAGCCAAGGAGGGAGGTGCAGGGCACAGTGAGGAACAGCACTTTCGGAATGGAACTTAAAAGATGAACTGAAAATGATTGACAAGTGATCTCCAAAAGAAAATTCAAAACTAGTTTTAATTAGCTTGTGAAATTGTTCTCTTCTCATAAATAAAGGTGTGCCTGTCTGCGTTAGGTGGAAAATGAACTCTTAACCTCAAACATCAAATGGATACTGTTGCTTGCAATATAGCTTTGTATTCAAAGACACAGATACATATATTAAACTAACAGGCATATTTCTTATACATTAAGAGAGGGAGGGGAAGTTGAAGTGTTCAGCCACGGGGAGGTGGTGTTGGTTGGTGCAGGTGTCCCAGAGATCTTCTCTGAAATGATCCACAAGTTGGCATCCTGCCTCCCCCATGTACAGGAGACCACGTCAGGTGCAACAGATACAGTAGATGACATTTGTAGAGGTACAGGTAAATTTCTGTTGGATGTGGAAGGATCCTTTGGAGCCTTGGATAGAGATGAGGGGGGTGGTGTGGGCACAGGTTTTGAATTTCCTGCAGTGGCAGGGGAAGGTGGCATTTCCTCGAAACCCCTATCAACGTTCAGGAGAGACCGTTCTCTCCAGGACACCCTTGTCACATCCATGCCCCCAAAAACCCTCACCCCACTCCTGGCAACTTTCCCTGGCCACCATAGGAAATGCAAAGCCTGCAGCCAAACTTCAACTCCCCCTCCCACTCCACCAAAGGACCTCGGCCTCCTCCATTACCAAACTCTAAACCTCTAATCTTCCGCCTTGGGACCCTGCAACCACACAGGATTAATGTGGATTTCACCAGTGTCCCCATTTCCCTCGCGTCACCTTATCCCAGTCCCAAGCCTCCAACTCTGCACTGCCCCCTTGACCTGTTCATTGTCTTTCCCATTTATCTGTTCCACCCTATCACCTTCTCCCCCACCTTCATTTACCTATTGTATTCTCAGCTACCTTGCCCCCAGCCCCAGCCCCACCCTCCCATTTACCTCTCA
Organism: Chiloscyllium plagiosum; assembly: GCF_004010195.1. Classification (NCBI taxonomy): domain Eukaryota; kingdom Metazoa; phylum Chordata; class Chondrichthyes; order Orectolobiformes; family Hemiscylliidae; genus Chiloscyllium; species Chiloscyllium plagiosum. The sequence goes on along the minus strand of NC_057728.1, from coordinate 257,631 downwards.
GCTCCCCAGCCCATGAGCCTCATTCCTGATGAAGGGTTCATGGCCAAAACGTCGATTCTCCTGCTCCTTGGATACTGGCTGACATATTGTGCTTTTCCAGCTCCACATGTTTGAACACTGACCATTATACTTGGCATTCAATATTGAGACAGGACATTGGGTCAAAAATAATGTGCGAGACACCACCAGGTCCGAAATAGCCTGAAACACTAACTAGATCGACAACATGTTGTTCTTAGAAACTGTACCGAATGCACTCCATGACTTCTTCCTCATGGTTTCCTCTGCCAACCTACCTCAATCCACAAGTTGAAAGTCACCGATGATTAATATGTTGCCTTTGTTAAAAGGCCCAATTGTCTTCTCTGTCCCACCATAAAGCACTGTTAGGGGCCCTATAGACTACTTCTACCAGTAACTTTGTGTTTCTTTCTCCCCTTCTATAGATTTTACATCTACCGATTCACAAACCAAGCTACATCTGCGCAGTTACAGCACTGGGACTGACAAAAAAAAAAGCAATTTTTTTTTTTATCATGTCCTGCCCACAAAAAGTGGCAAACAAATTCAAAGCAACACAACTCATCCCATCAAGCTACTCTCAGAGTCATTAACACAGACACTCTTTGGCCCAACTCTTCCACACTGACCAGATATCCTAAATTAATCTAGTCCCATTTGCCTGCATTTGGCCCACATCCATTTAAACCCTTCCTGCTCATAGACCCAACCAGATGCCTTTTAAATGCTGTGACTGTACCAGCCTCTGCCAGTTCCTCTGACAGCTCATTCCATGCACACACCAGCTTCTGCATGAAAAAATTGCACACCAGGTCCCTTTTGAATCTTTTCCCTCTCACCTAAAACCTATGTCTTCTTGTTTTGGATTCTGGCTCTTCACCTTATCCATGCACTTCATAATATTACAAAACTCGATATGGTCACCCCTCAACCTCCAACACTCCAGAGATAAAAAGTTCCAGCATCTCCCTATAGCTCAAACCCTCCAACTCCAGTAACATCCATGTAATTTTTTTCTGCAATCTCTCAAGTTAAACAACATCCTTCCTATAGCAAGGAGATCAGAATTGTACACAGTATTCCAAAAGAGGCCTAACCAATGTGTTGTACAGCTGCAACATTATGTCCCAACTCCTATACTCAACGCTCTGACCAATGAAGGCAAGCGTGCCTTTCTTCACCACTCTGTCTACCTGAAACATCACTTTCAAGCCACTATGTACCTGCATCTGTAGGTTTCTTTGCTCAGCAACACTCCTCAGCAAAACAAAGTTCTATCAAGTGGCAGTTAACTTGGGAGCTGCCAGTTTGGATTCAACTGGGACCACTCAGCTCCTGACCTCATCACAGCAGGAGGTCAGACAAAGAAAAAGTGAATTGGAGAGGTGACAGTGACATTAAAGCAGCATTCAAAAAATGTTGGCATTAAGGAGTCAGAGTCAAACTCAAGTCAGCGAAACTCCTGAAAGGAGCTATCTGCTAAACATCAACTCTCCTGCTCCTCTGATGCTGCTTGACCTACTGTGCTCTTTCCAGCTCCACATTATATCAACTTTCCAGCATCTGCAGTCCTCACTATCTCAAAGTACTTGGAGTCATATCTAGCACAAAGGGATATGACTCTAGCAGCATCATCATCTCAGCCCCAGGGCATCAAAGCAAGAACTCCATAGGTACTGCCCTGGGCCAAACCATCTTTACTTGTTTTAATGACCATCGTAAGGTCAGAAGTGGAGACATTCTCTGGCGATTCCATAATATCAGTATCATTTTAACCCTCAGATAAAGAAAATCAGGCAATGACCACCTCCAAGAAGAGATTTCAATCATTTCTCCCAGACATGCAGTGGAGTTACCATCGCATGGTCAGAGTTAGAAATGACTTTACTGGACAACGAGAACAAGAGTGAAACTGGATCATAGTGAGAATTTGGTACTGATGAAAGGTTTACAGCAAGACAAAATCCCAAGAGCAAGGGGTAAGCATCAAATGTTCCCTCTAATTTTTTCTCCATTGCAGAACTAGAAGTCAGTATCAGTATACTGCTCTGCACGTGAGGACCCTCAGAACAGTACAGCAAATAAGGCATAGATTAAGAGGAGGACCGGCACCAGGACCAATACAAGTGATACAGGGAAAGCAGCTGATTAGGGAGGAGGTTTGGTCAACATTTCCAATCTTCAGTGAAGTTTAGGTACTTAGTTTAAGTATATATGGACTTTCCTCTTTTTCTGAGAAATAGCTAATTTGAAATCATGTACATACTGGGTTCCAGACAAACATCTGCAGGAGGTGCCCCTGGGTACACAAGCTGGAGTTTTGGAACTGGAACATGGCCGGAGACTCTGATGCATTGGTTGCGTAGAAGACTATGTGGACAGTATGTACAGGGAACTGGTCACACAACAGATCAGACGTGTACCAGTACAGAGGGAAATGGGTGACTACCAGGCAGTCTAAGGAAACCAGCTAGTTTAGTGAAAGAAATGCACAAGTCTTACAGGAGGCAGCCATTATGCCTGCATTCTCTTGCAATAAGTATCATTTCCTTGTGCCAATCTCCTGCTTTATCCAGATTCTTGCACACCATGATTATCCCAAATAACTACTAAATGCCCTTTTAAATGCCTTAATTAAACCTGCATCCACTATTTGCAGGTAGTGCATTCCATTGCTTAACTTGCTGAGTGAAATTTTTTTTTTCTCATATCAGCCCTGTGTCTTTCGCAAATCATCTTAAATCTATTTTTGAGCTTTTACAAATGGAAACAGTTTCTTCACGTGTTCCATCAAGCCTGCTCATGATTGTGAAAACCTCGATTAGATCTCCTCTTAGCCTTATCATCTCCAAGGAGAACAGCTCCAACTCATTCAGTCTATCCTCATGAATGAAGTTTCTCATTTCTGGAACCATTCTCCTAAATCACTTCTTGGCTCTCTCCAATGGGTTCACATCCTTTTTGTAATATAAAAGCCAAAACTATGCACAATACTCCAGGTGAGGTCTAACAGCATCTTATAGAAATTCAACATCACCTCCTTGCTCTACCTTCAATGATCTGTGTACTGTACTGTACTGTAATGATCAGAACTGTACTGCCCATTTCTATTTTGTCTTTTAATGTTCTTCTGACCAAACTGCATTACTTCATACACTGACTTAAATTCACCTGGACTATCTCAGACACCTCCTTCCCTTTCCTGGACATCTCTGTCTCCACCTCTGGCGACCGACTCAACACAGGTATCTACTTCAAACTCACTGACCCTCACCTGGACCACACCTCCTCCCACTCCCCCTCCTGTAAAAATGTTATCCCTTACTCCCACAATTCCTTAACCTCCACCATATCTGCTCCCAGGAGGAGCAATTCCACTCCAGGTCATCCCAGATGGCCTCCCATTTCAAGGACCACAAGTCCACCTCGCATGTGGTCAACAATGCCCTCCAGCACATCTCCTCCACTTCCTGCACCTCTGCCCTTGAACCCCACCCCTCCAATCGCAACAAGGATAGAACTTCCCCCAGTCCTCACCTTCCACCATATTAATCTCCAGATATAGCGCATTATCCACCGCATTTCCGCCACCTACAATCAGACCCCACCACCAGAAATATATTTCCCTCCCTACCCCATCAGTATTCCGCAGACTATTCCCTCCATGACTCCCTCATTAGGTCCACACCCCCCACCAACCCACCCTCCACTCCCAACATTTTCCCTTGCATCACAAGAGGTGTAAAACCTGCACCCAAACTCCCCCACCCCCCTCACCTCCATATAAGACACCAAAGATCCTTCCACATCCAGCAGAGATTTTCCTGCGCATCCAAGTACCACATTTACTGTGTCCGTTGCTGTCGATGTGGTCTCCTCCACATTGGGGATACAAGGTGCCAATTTGTGAAACGTTTCAGGGAACAAGCCTGGGACACACGCACCAAACAACCCCATTGCCCTGTGGCCAACTATTTCAACTCCCCCTCCCACTCCAAGGACACACAAGTCCTGGGTCTCCTCCACTGCCAAACTCAAGCCACCCGATGCTTGGAGGAAGAACGCCTCATCTTTCACCTTGGGACCCTCTAACTACATGGCATCAACATTGATTTCACCAATTTCCTCATTTCCCCTCCCCCCAGCTCACCCCAGATCCAACCCTCCAACTCAGAACCAGCCTCTTGAACTGTTCATCTTCCTTCCCACCTAACCACTCCACCCTCCCCTCCTGTCATCATCAACCCCCAACTGCATCTACCTATCACCTTCCCAGCTACCTTCCCCCCACTCCTATTTCTCTCTCCATCCCTCCCCCCCAACACACCCCACATTCCTGATGAAGGGCTAATGCCCAAAATAACGATTCTCCTGTTCCTTGGATGCTGTCTGACCTGCTGTGCTTTTCCAGCGACATAAGTTTCCATTCTGCATCGCTTCATATAACCATGGAAATAACACTTTGCTTTTGTCTTACACACTGAAATGTATCACTTCACAATTCCAAAGGAGGGTCACTGGACCCAAAATGTTAATTTTGGTTCCTCTCCACAAATGCTGCATGATCTGCTGAGTTTGTTCAGCAACTTCTGATCTTGTTTCGGATTTCTAGCATCACCAATTCTTTGACTTTTTTTGGTTCTATTCATACTCCTGGCAAAGGAAGAATAAAGTTTTTCCATGGTATTCAAGGGATTAATTCTCAATGACTAAAAGATTGAACCCTGGTGGAGACAACCTGTGTCATCAGCAAAGAACTGAAGGAAGCTGGAAGGCAATGAATTGAAACCACTCTCAGAATCCTGTACTCCAGGTTAGCATTAATGCATTTGTGTGCACAAGAGAGCATGAGTCAGAAGAGTGGTGGGGGGCAAGTTATGAAGATTAAGTTAGTGTTTTAAGTTGGTAATTTATTACTCTGTTACCACTGGGTAAAGATATTAAATAGGTTTTCTTCTAACAAGTATACAAACCTGGCGGCATAAAGATTTTACCTGTGTTTGTCAGTTAGGTAAATTGAATAGATAAATGAAACCTTTTCACAGTTACACTGAATCCGGGAATCATGGTGCCAGACTTCCAGTGCACTACCACAATAAGTCATGACACTGAGAAAAAGCCTAACTTTGTCAAAGTTTTTCAATCAGTACAATTTATAAAGGAAAAACAACTTGTATAGAGTAAAAGAGGAAAGTGCCGATTTCTCACACGCTGATCCTTTTATGCAGAGTAAACTTATTTTTCACATTCTTAAATTGTTGTGATGAATGCAGGACAAAAAAGTTTCAACATAAAAAATCCTCAGTGATACTCAAGTTCTGTTCTGCCAAATAACTATCTGTAATAAATACTGTCAATATTTCTGAAATACATTGGCATACAGCTGAAGTACTGACTTATTAAAACATCCTTTAGAAAGTGAGCAACTAACCCAGTCTGCAGTACAGAAGTTCACTGCTTCAGCAAAGTTGTAACCCTGGTTGAATCCACTATGATAGGCTCTTGGGAAAGTAACCACAAACTCACCAGCACACTGATTTGTTCGGAACACCTAAGAATGAAATATAAAGAATGAGGAGATAATCTCAGTAGAAAGGAGTAATTCCATTCTCCTTAACTACAGATAAAGCACAAAAGTAGGCACAAACAGACACCATCAGTTCTGCACTGATTCAGTTGGAAATTGTCTTCAATGAGCCACTAGGGTAACCTAAAAAGTTTCTCAAGTACAATCCAATGGGTCTTCCTGCAAAAATATACTTGTTCACATTTGGCAAGGTCAGAGAAAACTTGGATTAGATACTTGCTAATTTTCACTGTTCCATCACATAATGATCAAATTGTTAGAATGCCCAAGGGTTCTCTAAAACTTTGCAATGTGAAATTCTTTTTGAATGGACTGGATGAGTATAAGAGATGTTAAAAGAAACTGTTTCATTTGCAACATAATGAATTAACTATACTACTAGATAGGAAATATTTCGCTGTATTCATTCAGGTAATGCTTTGGAGATTTCATTGGCATGACTAATAAGAATTTTAAAATAATATCAGGAATGCATAAATATCAGTTTATTTTGTTTTAAAACTACTACTGCAGCCTGTAAGCAAGTGACTCAGAATTAATTTCTTCCGGTGACAAACAGCTTCTCAACAAATCAGATGCAAGCTTGATAAACAAGAGCAGAAAGGTAAGAAGAAACATACCGGGACTCCATGTTCCATAAGAATATTGGGATTCATGATGGTCACCAACTGGTGCAGCAGATCTGGCTGAGAATGGAATAGTTCTGGAGCCAGCTTCCTCATTACCTGTTCAAGTTGTTCAGCAGCATAACCTGGCACCCCATACCATGTTTTTGGCTCCCCCCTGTCAAAAGGTAGTGAAGCAATACAAACTCACTGTTCATGTTTCACATCATGAAGAAACTTGAAAAGACAGCTGACAGTTCTGGCAGGGACAATGTCTCTACGAAAGAAAAATAGAGTACTGCACAGCATCTTATCTGGCAAGTAACTTTGTTTAATCAACTTGTTCAGTAAGAAAGCATGGTTACACTCAGCATTAGATCACAACACATTTCAGACTTGTCTAATAATCAGAATAAGTCCTTCTATCCTCCCAGCGCTGAAAGATAAAACCTAGCATACAATGAGAGTGCTAGGCCTTTTTCGTTGGAATCGCGAAGGATGAGGGGTGACTTGATAGAGGTTTATAAGATGATCAGAGGAATAGATAGAGTAGACAGCCAGAAACTTTTTGCCCGGGTGCAACAGAGTGTTACAAGGGGACATAAATTTAAGGTGAAGGGTGGAAGGTATAGGGGAGATGTCAGGGGTGGGTTCTTTACCCAGAGAGTGGTGGGGGTATGGAATGCGCTGCCTGTGGGAGTAGTAGAGTCAGAATCTTTGGTGATCTTTAAGCGGCAATTGGATAGGTACATGGATGGGTGCTTAAGCTAGGGCAAATGTTCGGCACAACATCGTGGGCCGAAGGGCCTGTTCTGTGCTGTATTGTTCTATGTTCTAATGTTTAATGGAGTGCAGAAAAGAGAGAGACCTGGGAAGAATATACACATCTTTTAAAGGGAGACAAATCATCAAGACTGCTAAAAACAGAGGCAAAAAAGAAAAGGTCCTTTGACAAAAACCTTGGACTGATTTCAGCAGCAGTCTGTGTCCAATTCCATGCATCACAATTTAGGAAAGACAATGTTCAGATAGTACACAGGAAATTTATCAGAATCATCCAGGGGATAAACAGCAGCATGATCAGACCAGAAACAGTTGGAAAGCAATTTAATGGATAAAGTTGAAATTTGAGAAGTTTGGATACATTTGCAAAAAATGCAAATTATTTTCGCTATAAAGAGACTTGGCTAACAGATTTCAGGCCAGGAGCAAAAGAAACAAAGGGGAGTTGAGGACCTAGAATCCAGTCTGAAAAGTAACTTCAAATAGGAAGCTAGCTAAATATTTGGAAAGAAAGAAAATCATGGTTACAGAAAAATAATAAGGTAGTGATCAAATTGATTGCTCTTTCAAGGAGCCAGCAAAGAGGACTCTTTTGGTACTGTACAATTCTACCACAGTCACACCTCTCTGTGCTGCAAATACACAGAAGCGGAAAACTTTTTCCCAGAGTCATAGAGTCTTACAGATGTACAGCACGGAAAGAGACCCCTCAGTCCAACTTGTCCATGTCGACCTGATATCCCAACCCAATCTAGTCCTACTTGCCAGCACTTGGCCCATATCCCTCCAAACACTTCCTATTCATATACCACCCATCCAGGTGCCTTCTAAATGTTGCAATCACACCACTTCCTCCGGCAGCTCATTCCACACACGTACCACCCTCTGAAAAAACTGCCCCTCCAGTCTCTTTTATATCTTTCCCCTCTTGCCTTAAGACTATGCCCTCTAGTCCTCTATGCCCCCACCCCAGGGAAGAGACTTTGTCTATTTATCCTATCCATGTCCCTCAAGATTTTATAAACCTCTATAAGGTCACTAAACAGATCTGCTGACTGTGTTGAATGAAAACCATTCACCTTGGGTGAAAACATATTAAGAGTATTTATTTTACATTCCCTTTAACCTACTGAAAATTTATTTTCTTGACTGCTTAGATGACAGCAGTGAAACTGTTCTATTTGCTTGGAAAACTTCGGCTGAGGAGTAACTGGCAAATTAGTAAACTCAAGGTTCCTCAAAGCTTTTTCACTACAATCAACATAACGGAACGCTGGATTGTGTTGGCACAATCATGCTCAGAAAGCCCAAATACCAGAAAGAGGGCAGTTTCCAGTATGAGCATCCTCCACTCAGTATCCACAAAGGTCCTGTGGGTGTAGTATGGTGGCTCACCAAGCTTCCTCCAAAACCAAACTTAACCTGATCTCAAACACAATTCTTCAATCATGCCATGGCCATTCCAAACAATATCAAACTGAGGAGCAAAACTAAAGATGCTACAGCAATTGAAATCGAAATTCACACTGAAATGTAGGGACTCCCTGCTTCAATGCCACCAAACTGACAAGGCAGTATTTCGCTCACTTGAAGCTAATTTGGATATCCTGATTAGTACTGCACAGTTCACTGAAGGGAAACAATCGCAAATGGAAAATAACTGGCCATGTTTGTATGTTAAGCTGTTTTTACTGTTAACGAATGTCTTTGCACTATTCCAAGAAACAACACGGTATTGTTCAAGGAATGTATTCAAATCTGATAATGCTGAGCTGTTCAATAAGTTGTCAGATTTATGCTCTGACTTAGACTAGAAAAGACCATTTCAATTACAAACCAGTGGAGGTAGTTGATGGAGTAGCTCCAGTGGTCTTCAATGTGCCAGCAAAAGGAAGAGAAGCACATCCCAACATAAAGCCAAGGAATTTTCATTCCAGAGATGTCTGCGTTGATATGAGTCAATACCGACTGCTCCAGAATTGGCATATTGTTCAGATTCCAACCAGAACTAGCATATTCCTGAGAAAAGATGCAGAAACCAGACAGTGAAATACAAGTAGAGAATAGCAAATTAGAAAATGAGTGCAAGAGGGGTAATGCAAAGGTGGGCGAGGCAGACAGAGAGGTGTCAAGGACAACAATTTTCATGCCAAGACAACTTTCACTGACTTCCATAAGCTTTCACAAGTTAAATTCCACTTTATCTCATTTGAGACGCACAGGGAGACAGGACTGACAGTGCTCAAGTAAAATGAGAAGAGTTCTTTGTTCCTCAAACCTGATGCAAACATACTTGAAGGTCTGCATGTTTCACCTGGCCCACACAGGGATTGCGTACCAAAGAAATCAGTCTACACAAACTAGAACAAAAAGGAATGCTGCTGTCATATGCAAGTTTTTAGGGGCTCATTTAATATTGCACCAGCTGCAATCAGAAACAGAAGGCTCAAATTTTCACTGCTGCTCATAAGCAGCTTTGGAGAGGCTGGGGGTGAGTGCATTGTTGGCTGGGTGATAATAGAATAATTGCAGAATACATCAGACCAGCTCCTCAATATGGTTCCTCCTATTTATGCTTTTTACACAATTAGTGCACAGTAGTGAGACAAACCTACCAGCAATGGCAGATAATTAAAAATGGTTTCTGCGAAGATCTGCACATTGGACTGTGGAGGAGGTGCTTAGCTCACCAAGCTGCTGGGTTATCATGCAAACGCTTCGTTACCATGTTGGGTAACATCATCAGCGCGATTTCCGTGAAGCGTTGTTGTTCTGTCCTTTTGGTTTTTTTTTGCAGTCTGGTCTGTTGGGGGGGTGGAGTGCCATTTCCAGGTCTTCTTTGCAGCAGTTTGTACACTGGGTCTACATATTTGTTGATGGCAGCTCGGCAAACTAACTAACTTAATTAAAAAGGGATTACTGTCGCAATGCAACTTTGCCAGAATCACAAAGACTGCTACTTTCTCGTGCTCCTTTGTGCAAATTCCCAGAGATAAACATTTCCGATCATCACGGGCCTAAGGAGCTCTCAGCTGATACTGTGGCTTCCCTGCTGCCTTAGCTGCACCTCCACTGGTCATGCAGCAATGGGTCACATGGCCTACAGCTCCAGCCTCTTGAGCTCACCCAGCAAATATCCAGTAGCTTGAACAACAAATAAATAGAGTTAATCCAACTGTGGCTGTCTTCTGCAAAATCCAGCTGTAAGGTATACTATCACATGAAAATAACTCATGACTCTGCTTTTAATAATCAGCAAAATTCAGCTCAACATGCCAGAGTGCCACAGTTTAAGTCTCAGTCAACCAAGATCAACACCAAACACTTCTATGGGGTGAAGTGGATAAAAAACAAAACAATAAGCCCTTACCTCTTCTTCAGGCATGAGCCTTCTTTTGGTCTCTTTGACTGGGAATCCACTACCAAATTCCTTTGAGGTAATGTCAGCACCATACTCCACAATAACATCCTCCTCAATGCTGCTCACAAGTCGCCAGAACTCCTTCTCCACTAATTCTGTTGGGACCATCTGCCAGAGCAAGACAGACAACCAGTACTTAGTGTTGACCCAAAACTAATATAGGAGTGGAGGGGCAGAGGGGCAATTAGTGACCAAAGTAGTCTATATTAGGAAAGGAATTGAAAGGAGCAATGGTGCATAGATGCTGGTGTTGATAATGACAAGCATAGACAGTAATGTGATGGATCTGAACACGCTGGTATGATTATCTGTTTTTGGCTGTCCAAAAGGCATTTGAAACAAGGTGTCACATGTAAAGACACAAGATAAGAGCACACGGTACTGGGAGTGATAGAAGGTTGACCAATAGGACTGAGATAAGTTGATCATTCTCAGGTTATCAAACTGTACCTAGTAGACTGCCACAGGCAAATCTGTACTGGGGCAAGTCCCTGTACACAACTTGTGTGGATGAAATCTTGCACCTTGGACAATTAGAAGAGCTCAGGCTCCAACATTTTTGGATCACTAAATTTGTATCAATCACATTCATACTCGCCTGTCCTTGACCACAAGTCAAATAAGTAGTACTTCTTGGGTGATATTCCCCCTCTGTGATTCATCTCAAGGGTCGGCACTCTGACTCCAGCTCAGCACTGAGCAGAGATGCTTTGAGCAGCAGACACTCCAGATGTGGTTTACTATGGACCGAACCAAATCTCTCAAAAATATACCAAGACGACAGCAGAGACTCTAACTACTACTTATTTTACATTTTTCTCAGTTAAGTGTAAGAAGTTGCATCCAGATGCAATTAGGTTAATCAAAGTAAATTGACTTTAAGCAAAACACAATTTTTACACTACAGTTAAAATACAGACAATATAAAAATAAAAGAATTGGCTTAACTATAACTCTGTCGAAATGCTAAACAAAATAATAAACTTATTAACTATTACAAATTAACTGCTCCAATTTTGCAACATCCCATTAAGACACCTGTGGTGAAGGCAAATTCAGCAAGATAGATTGTCTCACATGTAATGCTAGCAGTAGGAAGAAAATCCCAGATTTTAGCTGTAACAGACAGAAATAACAGTTTCCACATCTAGCTTCAAGACTTCAGCAACTGCAGAAAATTAAAACCAAAAATCCAAGTTGAGGCTCCACCCATGTAGATTGGTTCTATTGTTCCAACTTTTAAAAAAACCCAAGGCCTCACATGTTGTTTACTTTATTGCCTTTGAGCAGTTCCCCCACTACCTCTGTTTCAACCTCTCCATAAAAAAAAACAAAATGCACGTCTAATAGCCATAGTAACATCACAAGTTGCTGTGCATCACACTACTACCCACGAACCCCCACACGCTACAGTTGCAACACATTGCCTGCCTGCCATCTTTATTAGTTTCTTTAGGGGCAGGGGACGCAAGGTAAGAGAGTTAGCTGGACAGTTTATCTGCAATACCAGCAGCCAAATCCGTCGAGCCTGAGGTTACCATGAAGGTCTTCTCAAGGCATGGTGAGCGTCAGACTAAACTCACCACTAGTCAGTTGACTTATATACTCATATGCAGCCAAACCTCTACAACGCCCTCTCAAATGCAGTCCTTATTTGATACAAGCTTACGCCTTTTTTGTTTAGAACCTCATTTATGGCCATTACTTTGTCAAGATTTGCTTGAATTACACATCAACCACAAAGCCAAACCTGTGCCATGTCAACCAGTGAATGAATTTTCTTTTTCAAGACATGAAAACACTACACATACCCCAGTAGCTCTCTCACTCATTACTCAAAGTCAAATTAATGGAATACTATCGGTTCTGCACTCTCAGAACATGTAACATACATCCCAAGTTTTGTTATTTTCTGCATACATGCAGCCATAGGTCAGAGGGGCACATAATCAATTGTTCAATTTCAAACAAAACAGGAATTGCTGGAAAAGCTCAACAAGTCTGGCAGCACCTGTGGCAAGAAAGCAGAGTTAACATTTTGGTTGGTGACCTTTCTTCAGTACTGGACCAGAAACATAGACTCTGCTTCCTCACCACAGAAGCTGCCAGACTTGCTGAGTTTTTCCAGTAATTTACGTCTGATTTTCAGCATCTGCAGTCCTTTGGATTTATTGTTTGATTTGTTGTGTAATAATGCGTGGCAACAATAGCAATCTATCATACTAAATGTGAGCTCATGGCACCATGTTAATTACTCCACATGCTGGAGAAATTAAAAATACATTTTCAAAGTATACGAAACAGATGATAATTGTCAGCTATCATTGTCATCTTTCAATAACATCACACAGAGCAGAGCAGGTTTACTGCAAGAAGTTGAATAAAGGCAATCCACACGATTAAATGCTTCAATCATGTTTTAAATATTTGTCTCCACGTGCAAAATGCTCAATCCCAGTTGGCAACTAAAAGTTTAAGTCTTCAAACTCCTCTTCAAAAGCGTCTGCAAATAGTCACAGCATCCTAGTTTAACTAAGCAATAAATATTGGTTCCTGGTCCTATTTCATTTATTATACAATTACAGCTTAAATTCACTATTTTCAATTCAGTTTAATTTTCGTGTTACCTTTCTTATGCCCAGGCCCACTGGCCTTACAAATTCCTCCTCACCACTATTAACTGCCTACCACTTCCTTACTGCCCTTACCCACCTTCCCATGCCCATATCACTGGCCCCCACCTTCCCAAATGGATCTTTAAACCCATCTGGTCTCACCGACACCCAAAGCACAACCAGCCTCTTCTTCACTAGCCTCCACCTAGTCCCTGACCCCAATCAGCATTCTCCCAACTGCAGCCTCTCCATTCCATTAGCTCCTACACTAATTCTTAGATAATTAAATAGGTTTTGTCATTAGTTTAACATCTTAATTTTTTTTTATTTTTCAACTGTGCAGGAGTCAAAAAATGCAGCATGTTTCATATCACTCATCAGGAGCATATGGATTCAGGGCTGTTCTGCTCCTGGAGAGAATTGTTATGAAGTTGAAGGCATGCACTGTACTTTTAAGAGAGAGCGAAAGTTGAAAAACTGGTACACACTTGTCATGTAACTGACTGCAGTGTCCCGGACAATTTGAAAATGTAACATTTGAGCTGAAACTACACTGGGTTGTTTTCACAACAATTCAAATTCAGTTAATCAATTTAAATTATGCCCCAAGATACTAACATCTAATCAAATTTGAATTTAACTGTTTTGACAACATTGAACCAAAAAGGCAATCCAATGTTTTGAGGTATAAAAGCAGGCATTTTGGCACGTTAGCCAGAAAAAGAGCACCTTCTGCCACTGAACAACTGCTATTTAAAACACACTCTCTAAAAGGTACCTTTTCTTTCAAATATGAAAAATCTGTGCAACAGAAGACTGAAGACGAGCCAGGGAGATCTACAGAGCAGGATCGACACAGCTCGCTGGTTTTAAAAATTGATCCGCTGTAAATTTAATGAGGGCTTTATTGGATCGTATATTGTCACAGAGCGAAAGGTAGTTTAAAAAAAAGTTAAGAGAAAGGAGGATTAGAGTTGTGGACAGTTGTTGTTTAATGTTCACTTCTGGAGTTAAAGAATTTTTTTTTCTTTAAATGGCGAAATTTGGGGTAGTTCTCTGTCACTCATACTTTAACAGATTACAAGGTAAGGTCAGCTTTGAGTGTTTGGTTTAATTAGCAGAAGGGTTCACCCTGTCTTGTAACAGAATCACAAATAACATTTGGTTGATGTCCAGAGTAAAACACTAGAAAGGAAAGGAAAGCAAGGGTAAAAATTTAAGTGACTAATTCAGGAGGCTATTTACCCCAGAATAACCTCAAATCTCAAGTGGTTAGACCAGCACTTGTTGTCCATTCCCAACCTCCCTCAAAAAGACAAGAGAGGTAAGTCTAGAACTGCTAAAGTCATAGAGGTAAAAGGACATTCACAATGCTATTAGAAAGGAAGATCCTGACTCTGATAGCGAAGGAACTGTACACAAAGTTAAAAATCACAACACCAGGTTATAGTCCAAAAGGTTTAATTGGAAGCACACTAGTTTTTGGAGTGCCGCTCCTTCATCAGGTGGTTGTGGAGGACACAGTTGTAAGGCACAGAATTTATAGCAAACGTTTAGTGTGTTGTAACTGAAATTATACATTGAAAAATACCTCAATTGTTTGTTGAGTCTTTCATCTGTTCGAATACCATGACAGTTTCATAAAAGTTTTGTCATTTACACATGAAAGAAGTGAAACTGTCAGGGTATTCAAACAGATGAAAGACTTAACAAACATTCGAGGTATTTTTCAATGTATAATTTCAGTTACAACACACTGCAACCTTTTGCTATAAATTCTGTGCCGTACAACCGTGTCCTCCACAATCACCTGAAGAAGGAGCGGCCACCCAAAAGCTAGTGTGCTTCCAATTAAACCTTTTGGACTATAACCTGGTGTTGTGTAATTTTTAACTTTGTTACACCCCAGCCCAACACCAGCATCTCCAAATCGGAACTGTACAGTTTGTAAAAATATAAGTAATAGTTCCAATTCAGGATGAGGAGTGACTTGGAGGGGAACATGCAGGAGTCGGGAGTTGCTACATGTCTGTTTTTCTATTCCTTCCAGCTGGTAAAGGTCATGAAATTGGATGACACAGTCTAAAAGCTTTGGTGAGTTGTCCCAGTGCCCTTGTAGACGTTACATCTATAGCCACTGTGTGTCAGCAGAAGACAGAGAAAGTGTTTGGGGTGATGGGTTGGATGCAAATCAAGTAAATCTGAACAATGTGAAGCTGTACAACTTCAGGCACGTGACTAGCGTCTAATAAATGGTGGCCAGACTTTGGGGAGGCAAGTTACTTGGCACAGAAACTCCTGCCTATGACATGCTCACATAGCCACAATACCTATTCAGTTAAGTGGTTCAGTTAAGTGTCTGGCTGACATCATTGAATGATTTGGAACAATGGATAGATTCTCTTTGTTCATGGCTATTGCCTGGCACGTGTGTAGCACAAATACTTGCTCTTTCTTAGCCCAAACCTGAACTTGTCCAGGTCTTACTGCATATGGACATTTGAAGAGTCATGAATGGTGTTAAACATTGTCTAAACATCAGCTAAAATTCCTGTCTGACATTATAATGGAGGAAAAGTAAATGTCGAGGCTGCTTCAAATAGCTGGGTGAAAGCACTATCTTGAGAAATGTCCGCAGTGATGTCCTGACACAGAGGTGATTGACCTCCAACAACCATCACCATCCTCTCTACTGGCTAGGTATGACTTCTAACAATTAAGAGATTCCCTCACCCTCAGATTCCTTCCCCTCCCCCACCACTGATTCTCACTTGCTTGGGGATCTTTGCTGCCACTGTCTGAATTATGCTAGAAGCATTGCAGTGACCCAAAAGATACTCACATGTACTGGCATGTTGAAGTAGTCAGACTTGAAATTATCTGCCATCTCACCAAAACTTTGGAGCGTGTACTCCCTGACTGCCTGCTCAAAGCCAAATGCCTCCGGAGGTTTACTGCATGCCTGTGTATATAGAGGACAGAGAGAAAAAGAAAGATTAAAGGTAAGGTTATAGGGAACTTCAAGCTCACTCCAGACATTATATATCTACTTCCATTTGTACAGGCAAGTAAACCAGAAACAAGTTTGGTAGTATGAAAGCTTTCAGCAATGATAATTTGGGACAAAATTAACAATCAATTAGACAAAAGACAGAATAATTAGGAAAGCAAATATGAATTTGTAAACAACAAATATCTGCTTGAATATCTGGATTGAGATTTTTACCAAGGAACAAACACTGGATTAAATGTGCTGCCTTCATCCAGAGTACATTAGCGAACCACATTGGAAAGTCAAAGTGCCATGTAAATCAGTTGGTCAACATAGCTGAAACTGATGAGAGGAAAAAAAATAGTAGTAGTTGTGAATGGCTGCTTGAAACTGAAGATCGGTACACATTGAGGGCTATCCATACTGCTATTAGGACAATGAAGGTAAAATGCAGATGCTGGAAATCTGAAACAAACAAACAATGTTGGAGAAACTCAGCAGTATCTGTGGATAGTAAAAAATAGCTTTGAGTTAGAGCCGTTGCTTGCTTTTGGTATGTTTTAGTTGGGTGTGGGGTTTCAATATTCACGTAGATGACACTAAGTTTACATAGTCATACAGATGCATAACCTTTGATCCAACTCATTCTATGCCAACCATATATCCTAAATTAATCTAGTCCCATTTGCCACCATTTGGCCCATATCCTCTAAACCTTTCCTATTCATATACCTATCCAGATGCCATTTAAATGTTCCAATTGTACGAGCCTCCACCACTTCCTCTGGCAGCTCATCCCATACATGCATCACCCTGAGTGAAAAGGTTGCCCCTTTGGTCCCTTTTAAATCTTTCCCCTCTCACCTGAAACCAATTCCCTCTAGTTCTGGTCTCCCCAACCCTGAAAAGAGACTGTCACTTTATCCTTTCCATGCCCCTCATGACCATCAGAAGACATGGAACAGGCCAGCAGTTGACATTTAATTTGTGCATTGATACATTTTAGTTAGAGAAATGAGGTGAGACAATTTACAAGGTAAAATTGAGTGCAGAAACAGGTATTCGTAACATCTCTTCTAAAATAATTCCTTTGCGTAAATGTAACAAGACGAAACTAGATTTTAGTAGTCAATGATGGAAAGTTTTAATAAGTGATTAACTTCAGAATCTATTTTATTCTGGACATGTAGTGAACGAGACTAATCATGAGTCCATTTACCTCTCTTCCTTGTTGAGATCAAGCCAAGAAATGAAACGTGTGTTTCTAATTTCCAAAAGACATCAAAAAATCCTTGATTTATTCCATGACAAAGTTTAATACATGCTTATGACATTGATAGAACAAAAAAAAGCTGCAACATATATGCAACAAGAATGTTTACTTGTCATGTACCCCTCTCATACACATTGTCTGCTTTTTAAAAAAATGTCAAGAAACAAAAAATACTAAAGATCACACATCAGTTTTGCCATTCAAAATGCTTGTGGCTGATCTTCAGCTTCCTTTCCCACCCACCCTCTACATCTTTCAGAGTTTCTGCAGCAGGGAACTCAGTTGAGGTGAAATATAGGAGATCATAAAGCATGCATTATGTACGGTGCATTGGCAAACATGTGGGACGGTCTTGCAGCATGGAGGATCATTCACAGAACCACTTAGCACCTCCTACAAAGCGATCTACAAATAGAAACTGAGGCATCCTATTTTTTAATGGAAAATATTAGTAAATGTGTTGAAGCCAATCCTTTGCCCTGGAAGTGCTCAGTACTGCTAGATCAACACAGCTGCTAACCAGCGGCTCAGCTTCCACTACAGGACAAGGGGCCTCTTAACATCACATTGCTCCAGCAGAAACACGAAGGTCCAAAAGAATCTGCAGTCTCACCCAGCCAATGAGAGCAACTCGCCAACAGGCACATTTCAGACACTGAAGGAGCACTTGGCAGGAAGAATGAGGCCAGCCAAGAGCATCCACATTGCATGAGATACAAGGTGGATATTTGGGATTAGTTGTGGGTTTCTCTCATTGTTTGCTGCAGGCCTTTCCTGATTGCTTGTGAATACAGATATCTGGTAGGGGAATAGGGTGCATTACTTGGAATAGGAAGTTCCTTGTAACTCTCAAACTCTTTTGCATGTGCCCAACTGGTGACTATTCATCTTTCTCCTCATCCTATGAAGTGGATGGCATCTGATCCATAGTGAATCTGACATCCTGGCAAATACAGGCACTTTGTTCTCCCAGAGGATGCAAAGCGAGATAAGAGAATAAGAGTTCCCACTACTTGCAAAGAATGCTCCTTCAAATGCTTGCGAACCGTAATATAGTACAGATCCTTGTTGTAACGCGCGTTTCATCAACGCAAATTCACTGTAATGCGATTGATGAATTGGAGACATTTCTACAGAACAAACCTTTAAAATGGTATTGACTGTAATGCAAATACAGCGCCAACTCTTCAAGCACTGTTTCTAAAGTGCAATTTTTCTATACTGCAGGATTGCACAAGAATGCAACCGTTGCATTATGGAAAAATGGACTAAACCTACTCCTCCAGGAATGGCATAAATGATGATCACCAACACAATGACTGAGAATATCACACTCACCCCAATTTGAAGTTCCAGGTTGGTGCAAAGGGATAGTACAGCTCTAATGACCTGCCTCATGAAACACAGCATCCTTAAGCACTGCTACTGACTAAATGTGCTGTAGGAGTCATGCTCCCAAAACATTTTGTCGCTAGCATCTTCTCCCCTCTACCTACATGACTTTCCAGTTTGCTGCCTCCTCTCCATGTCCTGAGCAGGTTACATTTATAATAGCATTGAAAGGAGAATCGACGTTTCGGGCATGAGCCCTTCTTCAGGAATGAGGAAAGTGTGCCAAGCAGGCTAAGATAAAAGGTAGGGAGCAGGGACTTGGGGGAGAAGCGTTGGAAATGCGATAGGTGGAAGGAGATAAAGGTGAGGGTGATAAGGTGAGGGTGATAGGCCGGAGTGGGGGTGGGGGTGGAGAGGTCAGGAAGAAGATTGCAGGTTAGG
>NC_057728.1:195011-238266 GCF_004010195.1 Chiloscyllium plagiosum | reverse complement strand
GGGGGGGAGGTGTGGGCGCAAGTTTTGCATTTCTTGCGGTTGTAGGGGAAGGTGCCGGATGTGGAGGTTGGGTTGGGTGGGGGTGTGGACCCGACGAGGGAGTCACGGAGGGAGTGGTCTTTTCGGAACGCTGATAGGGGAGGGGAGGGAAATATATCCCTGGTGGTGGGGTCCGTTTGGAGGTGGCGGAAATGGCGACGGATGATACGATGTATATGGAGGGTGGTAGGTGAGGACCAGTGGGGTTCTGTCCTGGTGGTGATTGGAGGGGCGGGGTTCAAGGGCGGAGGTACTGGGAGCAGAGGAGGACCAGTTCCAACACAGAACAACCCAGATGGCCTCCTTCTTCAAAGACCGCAATTTCCCCCCAGATGTGATCGACGATGCTCTCCACCGCATCTCCTCCACTTCCCGCTTGGAATAGGAAGTTCCTTGTAACTCTCAAACTCCTTTGCATGTGCCCAACGTGGTCCTCCAGTCCTTTGGCATCTCCCCTGTTGCCAGAGACGATTTAGAAACTTGGATCAGAGACTGTAATTTCATCCCACATCTCCCACATAAGTCTGGGATGCAAATCACCCGGACCTGGATATCTGTCCACTTCAAGTCCAGCAAAACTCCATTATTTCACACACTACATCAACTTGCTCAAGAACTCCAATTCCTCTCCCTGAATTCAGTTTTTGTATCCTCCTTCTCCAGAGTGAAGACAAGGAGAACATCAACTCGTTTAAAGTTGCTGTTCCCTTACTGTGTGGAACTCACATTAAATCTCTTCAATAATTCAACACAATCCTCACAAACCTTGTTTGATTATGGAGGTGGTGGTGGCATAATGCCAAAGTAAATAGACTACCAATTTAGAAACTCAGGCTGTTGTTGCAGGGACAGGAGTTTGAATCCTACTCTGACAAATCTTGATTCTTGCTCTGACATGCAACTCCAGATCCACCTTACAATATAGTTGACCCTAAACTACTCTGGACAATGCATGCTGGTCTAGCCAATAATACTGTCAAAAAGGTAAGTTAAATGTCTCAGTTAGGGAATGTTTATTAAAGCAAAAATATAAGAGGTATGAGCCAAAGGCATGCATATGGAGTTAAGCCACAGATTAGCAATGATCTGATAGAATGGCAGGACAGTGCAGAGGGGCTGAACTGCCTCCTCCTGATTCTATGTACATAATCTTGCAGTGTGACTCACCTCTCCTTTTTATTTGTCTAGCTTCTCCTTAAATACATGTATGCTGATCACTTCAACCACTCCCTTTTTGGCAACAAGTTCCACACTCTCATCATTCTTTCAAATACACAAGTGCTTTCCTGAATTTCCTAATGGGTGTATTGGGAACTACCTTATAATGATGACCTCCAGTTATACCCACCCCTTTAAAAGGAAACACAATTTCTGTACCCACATGACCAAAAGGCTGCATATTTAATCCCCCTGCTCTAAAGAGAACAAAGTCTTCTTCCTTTTGTTTCTTCATGTACCAAAAGTCCTTGTTCTTAAGCAGACTTATAATTATTCTCCCCGAACTTCTGAGGGCTTGATTTTATCCTGAGTGAAACTCAGAATCAGACAAGGAATCCTGAAAATCCTGCAAAGTCCTCCTCACAAACATCTGGGGGCGAGTGCCAAAATTGGGAGAGCTGTCTCACAGACTAGGCAAGAACTGACACAGACACATCAAAGCATACCTTACAAACAATGTCCCAGACACTATCATCATTACCATTCTTGAATATGTCCTGTCCAGCGACAGGACAGACCCAGCAAAGATGGTGGCACAGTGTTATGCCGTGGTGTGGGAGTTGGAAATGTGTTGCTGGAAAAGCGCAGCAGGTCAGGCAGCATCTAGGGAACAGGAGAATCGACGTTTCGGGCATTAGCCCTTCTTCAGGAATGGAAGGTTTGGTTTCATGTGGTGTGGGAGTTACCTTGGGTGTCCTCAAGATTGACTCCAGATCCCATGAAATTTCATGGCTTCAGGTTAAACGTGGGCAAGGAAACCTTCTACAAGTTAGCACATTCTGTCCTCTGTTCACTGATGAATCAGTACTCTACCACGTTGAACATCTGGAGGAAGCAGAGGGTGGCAAGGGCGCAGCACGTGCTTTGGTTGAGGGATTTTAATGTCCACCATGACAAGTGGCTTGGCAGAAGTACGTCGATTCGAGCTAGTCTGGTTCTAAAGGACATAGCTGCTAGACTGGGTGTGTAGCAGGTGGGGAGGGAACCAAGAGGGAAAAACATACTTCACCTCAACCGTACCAATCTGTTGGCTGCAGACGCATCTGCCAATGATAGTGGTACTAAAAGTGACCACCACAGTGGTTCCGATGAAGTCCTGCTTTCATGCTGAGAATACTCCATCACATTGTGTAGCTGTCACCATGCTAAATAGGACAGAATTTGAACATATCTAGCAATTCCAGAATGGGTATTCATGAGGCTCTGTGGGCCATCATGAGCAGCAGAATTGTACTCCAACACAATCTGCAACCTCATGGCCTGGCATGTCCATCATTCAACCCAGGGGATCAACTCTAATTCAGTGGAGAGCGCAAGAGGGCAAGCCATGAATAGGGCCAGGCATACCTGTCAACCTAGTGAAGCTGTCAAACAGGACGACTTACATGCAAAACAGCACAAACAGCAAGTGATAGATAAAGCTAAGTGAACCCACAACAAACTGATAAGACTTGAGCTCAGCAATCCATAAGACTATAAGACATAGGAACAGAAATTAGGTCATTCTGCCCATCTAGTCTGCTCCTCCATTCAATCATGGCTGATAAGTTTTTCATCCTCATTCCCCTTCCTTCTCCCAGTCAGCCTTGATCCCCTTGACAATCAAGAACCTATCTATCTCATTCTTAAATACATCCAATGACCTGGCCTCCACAGTGTTCTGTGACAGTGAATTCCATAGATTCATCATTCTCTGGCTGAAGAGGTTTCTCCTTTTGTCCGTTCTGAAAAGTCTTCCCTTTCCTCGAAGGCTGTGCCCTCAGGTCCTAGTCTCTCCCACCAATGGAAACATCTTCCCAACGCCCACTCTGTCTAGGCCATTCAGTATTCTGTAAGTTTCAATTAGATCCCCTCTCAGCCAGAGTCCTCAAACACTATCGTGAACATCCTCTGAACACAGTCCAGGGCCAGCACATTCTTCCTGTGATATGGGCCCAACACTGTGCACAATACTCTAAATATGGTCTGACCAGAGCCTTTTAGAGACTCAGAAGTACATTCCTGGTTTTATATTCTAGCCCTCTCAAAATAAATGCCATCATTGCATTTGATTTCCTAACTATTGACTCAATCTGCAAGTTTACCTTGAGAGAATCCTGGACTAGAACTCCCAAGTCTCTTTGTACTTCAGAATTCTGAATTTCTCCCCAGTAAGAAAATAGTCTATGTTACTATGCTTCTTACCAAAGTGCATGACCTCACACTTTCCCAAGATTTACTCCATCTGCCACTTCTTTGCCCACTCTCCTAACCTGTCCAAATCTTTCTGCAGCCTCCTCACCTCCTCAATGCCACCTGTCCCTCTACCTATCTTTGTACCATCTGTAAACTTAGCCAGACAGCCCCTCAGTACCTTCACCTAGATCTTTTATGTTTAAAGTGAAAAGTTGTAGTCCCAACACTGAGCCCTCTGGCTATTGTACTAAAGTCGTGTGCTCCAGAACTTGCTCCCCCCGCTAGCCAACAGTACAGTTACAACACTGGCATCTACCTGACAATGTGAAAATTCCCTAGGTATATCCTGTACACAAAAAGCAGGACAAATCCAACCTGGCCAACTACCACCCAATCAATCTCCTCTCCATCAACAGTACAATGAAGAAAGGGATCATCAACAGTGCAATCAAGCAGCACCTGCTCAGTGACGCTCAGTTTGGGTTTCATAGAACATAACAGCGCAGTACAGTCCCTTCAGCCCTTGATGCTGCACCGACCTGTGAAACCAATTTGAAGCCCATCTAACCTACACATTTCCATTTTACATACAAAGAATGTAGAACATTACAGTGCAGTACAGGTCCTTCGGCCCTCGATGTTGTGCTGACCTGTGAAATTAATCTGATGCCCATTTAACCTATACCATTCCATTATTATCCTTATGTATGTCAAATGCCCATTTAAATGCCTCAACGTCGGGAGTCTACGACTGTTGCAGACAGGCCGTTCCACACCCATCTACTCCGAGTAAAGAATCTACAGGGTATCTGTCCTAAAGCTACCACCCCTCAATTTGAAGCAATGTCACCTCATGTTAGCCTTCACCATCTGAGGAAAAAGGCTCTCACTGTCCACCCTATCTAACCTGTGATTGTATGTCTCAATTAAGTCACCTCTCAACCTTATTCTCTCCAATGAAAACAGCCTCCGTTCCCTCAGCCTTTCATCTGAAGACCTTCCTTCCATACCAAGCAACATCCTAGTAAATCTTCTCTGAACCCTTTCCAAAGCTTCCACATCCTTTCTATAATGCGGTGACCAGAACTGTACGCAATACTCCCAAGTGCGGCTGCACCAGAGTTTCGTACAGCTGCAGCATGACCTCATGGCTCCAAAACTCGATCCCTTGACTAATAAAAGCTAACACACCATATGCCTTCTTAACAGCCTGATCAACCTGGGTGGCAACTTTGAGGAATCTATGGACATGGACAGAGATTTCTCTGCTCATCTACACTACCAAGAATCTTACCATTAGCCCAGTACTCTGCATTCCTATTACTCCTTCCAAAGTGAATCACCTCACACTTTTCCGCATTAAACACCATTTGTCACCTCTCAGACAAGCTCTGTAGCTTATCTATGTCTCTCTGTAACCTACAACATCCTTTGACACAATCCACAACTCTACTGACCTTAGTGAGATCCGCAACTTTACTAACCCATCCTCCATGCCATCATTCAGGGTCACTCAGCTCCTGCTCTCATTACAGCCTTGGTTCAAGGATGGACAAAAGAGCTGAATCCCAGAGTTGAGGTGAGTGACAACCCTTGACATCAAGGCCACATTTGACCAAGTATAGTATCAAGGAGTCCTGGCAAAATTGGAATCAATGGGTATCGGGGGCAAACACTCCGCTGGTTAGAGTCATACCTGGCACAAAGGAAGATGGTTGTGGTTGTGGAGGGTCAGTCATCTCAGCTCCAGGACATCTCAGGAGTCCCTCAGGTTAGTATACTAGGTCCAGCAATCTTCAGCTGCTTCAATGACCTTCCCTCTGTCATAAGGTGAGAAGTGGGGATGTTCACCGATCATTGCGCAGTGCTCAGCACCATTCGCAGCTCCTCAGATACTGAAGCAGTCAGTGCTCAAATGCAACAAGACCTGGACAATATCCAGACTTTGGCCAACAAGTGGCAAGTAACATTCACTCCACACAATGACCATCACCAATGAGAGACACTAAACACTGCTTCTTGACAGTCAATGGTATTAACATCACTGAATCACCCATGATCAACATCCTTAGGGTTACCATTGACCAGAAACTCAACTGGACTCACCACATAAACAGTGGCTACAAGAGCAGGTCAGAGACTAGGGATACTGCGACAAGTAACTCACCTCCTGATACCCCAAAGTCTAGTCACCATCTACAAGGCACAAATCAGGAGTGTGATGGAATACTCCCCACTTGCCTGGATGGGTTTGGCTCCAACACAAGCAGCTTGACACCATCCAGGACAAGCAACCTGCTCAATTAGCACCATATCTACAAACATTAATCCCTTCACCATCAGCACTCAGTAGGAGCAGTGTGTACTATCTACAAGATTCACTGCAGAAATTCACCAAAGGTCCTTCGACGGGACCTTGCAACCCCATGACCACTTCTACTTAGAAGGAAGGAGGCAGCAGGTACTTGGGAACACCACCACCTGCAAGTTCCTCTCCAAGCCACACAGCACCCTGACTTGGAAATATACTGCAATAGTTGGGTCAAGAAGCTGGAATACCCTCCCTACCAGCATTGTGGGTTAACCAACAGCAAGTGGACTGCAGGGATTCAAGATGGCAGCTCACCACCACTTTCCCAAAGGCAAATAGGAATGGGCTATCAATACTGATGCCTAAGTCTCACAAATGAATTTTAAATAAACACTTGTCACCAGCTGCCATCCTGCAAAGGGCCCTTTTATCCACATTCTCTCTTCCCTGCCAGAAAACCAAGCGTCTATCCATGCTAGCACATTGCCTCTAGCACCATGGGCCCTTATCTTAGTCAATAGCATCCTGCTTGGCCCCTTGTCAAAGGCCTTCTTGAAGTACAGGTAGGTAACATCCGTTGGCTCTCTTTGGGGATGAAATGAGCAGGTTAGACCAAAGAATTCCAGCAGATTTGTCAAGCATCACCTCCCCTTGATGAAACCGGCTGACTTTGCCCAATTTTACCATACACTTCCAAGTATTCAGAAGTCTCATCCTTTACAACGGATTCCAGGATCTTACCCACGACCAAGGTTAGGCTAGTTAGTCTGCAATTTTCCATCTTTTGCCTTCGTCCCTTTTTAAATAAGGGTGCCACGTTAGTGATTTTCCAGTCCTCTGTGACCCTCCCTGATTCAAGTTATTCCTGAACGATCATCACTAACGCCTCCACTATCTCTTCAGCTATCGCCCTTAGAATTCTGAGGTGTAGTCCATCTGGTCCAGGTGATCTATCCACCTTCAGGCCATTCAGTTTTTCTAGCACCTTCTCCTTGCTGATGACCTATCTTGAATTGTTGGGAAATTACTCATGTCATCTACTATGAAGACTGATACGAACTAATTACTCAGTTCCTCAGCCATTTCCTTGATCCCCACTACTATCTCTCCAGTGCCATTTTCCAGCAGCCCAAAGTCCACTTCTGTCTGTCTTTTGCCCTAAAGGGAGCCTTATACTCTTGACCCAACGACTGTGAAGGAACAGCGGTATATTTCCAAGTCAGGGTGCTGAGTGGTTTGGAGGGGAACATGCAGGTGGTGGTGTTTTTGGTGGAGAGGGAGACGAAGTTGAAGTGGAGGGTAGGAATATTGGGTGCCTGTCCCAGAGGTGTTCCCTGAAATGTTCCATTGCTTGGTGTTCAGGCTCCCTGATGTGAGGAGCTGTTGCTTGATAGCACTTTTCTTGACACCTTCTGTTATTTTACTGATGATTGAGAGCAGTCTGATGGAGCAGTAATTGGCTCGGTTGATTTGTCCTGCTTATGTACATGGACAATTTTCCACATTCATAGAATCATAGTATCCCTACAGTGTGGAAACAGGCCATTTGGCTCAACAAGTCAACACTGACCCCCCCCCAGAGTATCCCACCCATGACCCAATCCCCTACCCTATTACTCAACATTTCGCCTAACTAATGCACCTAGCCGACATATCCCTGAATATTATGGGCAATTTAGCACGGCCAATTCGCCTAACCTGCACATCTTTGGACATTGTTGGGTGATGGTAGGTTGTAACTGGATTGGAGAGCTGGACTAGGGGGGTGCCACATTCTGGAGTACAAGTCTTCAGTACTATTGTCAGAATGCTGTCAGGGCCCATAGCCTTTGCACTCTCCAGTGCTTCCAGTCACTCACAGCCACACCCTCCTGTCTCTGACCACTCGCCAGTCATGAATGGTGGTGGACAATTAAACAACTCATTGGAGGAATCAGCTCCACAAATATCCCCATCTTCAGTGATGGAAGAGACTAAAGCAATACTGCAAAAGCAAAGACTGAAGCAGTCTTCTGATTCACAGGTACCAGTCTTCAGCCAATTTGATTCACTCCACCTGACATCAAGAAACAGTTGGAGGCACTGCAGAGTGGAAAGACAACATTCTGACAATAGTACTGAACGCTTGTGCTCCAGAACGTGGCACTCCCTAGTCAAGCTCCTCCAATCCAGCTACAACCTACCATCTACCCAACAATGTGGAAAATTGCCCAGGTATGTCTTCTACATAAAAAGGACAAATCCAATCCAGCCAATTACCACTCTATCAGTCTGCTATCAGTGACCAGTAAAGTAACAGAAGGTGTCATCAACAGGGCTATTAAGCAACAGTTGCTCAGCAATAAACTGCTCAGTTTCACCCAGATTGGGTTTGACCAGAACCACTCAGCTCCTGACCACATTATAACTGACTTCAAACATGGAGAAAAGAGCAGAATTCCAAAGGTGTGGCGACAGTGACGGCACTTTGACATCAAGGCTGTATTTGATAGAGTGTAGCATCAAACAGCCCAGGCAAAACTGGAATCAATGGGTATCAGAAAACAAACTTTCCACTGGTTGGAAGCATACTTAGCACAGAGGAAGATGGTCGTAGTTGTTGGAGGTCAGTCATCTTAGCTCGACGACATCACTGCAGTAGTTCCTGAGGCTAGTGTCCTCAGCCCAACCATCTACAGCTGCTTCACCATTGACCTTTGTACCATCATAAGGTCAGACGTAGGGCTGCTTGTTGATGAGTACAACGTTCAGCTCCATTTCACCACTCTTCAAAAATGAAACAGTCCATGTTCAAAGCCAACAAGATCTGGACAATATCCATGTCATTCATGTCATACTAATATGAGGCAATGACCATCTAATGAAAGACAATTTAATTAGTGCCCTTTGACATTCAAATGTATCCCTGAAACCCCCATTATCAACAACCTCAGAGTTACCGTTAACCAGAAACTCAACTAGACTCACCACATAAACACAGTAGCTGCAAGAGCAGTTCAGAGGCTTGGAATACTATAACTCACCGCCTGACTCCCTCAGCCTGTCCACCATCCACAAAGTACAAGTCAAGAGTGCGGCAGAATACTCTCCTCTTGCCTGGATCCAGATCCAACAATACTCAAGAAGCTTGACACCATTCAGGTCAAAGCAGTCTGCTTCATTGACACTACATCCAGAAATTTCCACTCCCTCCATCACCACTCAGTAGCAGCAGTTTATACTATATACAAGATGCAGTGCAGGAATTCATCAAAGATCCTCAGACAGCACCTTCTAAGCACACAACCACTTTCACCTAGAAGGACAGGGACAACAGATACATGGGGACACCACCCCCTGCAAGATCCACGCCATGCCACTCACCACCATGACTTGGAAACTCATCGCCATTCCTTCACTGCTACTGGCTCAAAATCCTGGAAGGCCCTAATGGCATTGCGGGTCTGCCTACAACATAATGCCTGCAGTGGTTCAAGACAGCAGCTCACCACCACCTTCTCAAGGACTACTAGAGATGGGCAATAAATGCTAGTCCAGCAACGCCCACATCCCAAGAATGATTTTTTAAAAAATAAAGTTAGCATTTCAAATTTGGGGTTTGGTTTTGGAAGCAGGAGTCATGAGTTACAATGATAACAACATAAGAACTCAGTGCAGGAGGCTGCAATTTAACCCCTCTACTCTGCTTTGCCATTCCGAGAGATCTTGGCTGATAGCATCATCGACAACTTGACTTTTCTCCCTACACCTGAGAAGCCTTTAACCCATTACTAATAAAAGAAATTGCCCATCTGTCTCAAGTTTATTCAGTACCCACAGATTCACAGCCCTTTGACAGAAGCAATTCCACCTCACCTCAGTTTTAAATTTGTCATCCCTTTGCCCAAAATTATGACCTCTCATTCTAGATTGCTCTACAAGCGGCAACACCCACTCTTACACCAACTTTGTCAATCTGCTTTAGCATTTTGTAAGTGCAATTAAATTCCCCTCATCTTCTAAATACGTGCAAGTTGGCCGAAATTGCTCAATCTCTCCTTAGAAGCCTTTAATCTCTGGGAAGAATCTACTGAACCTTCTCGAAACTGCCTCTAATGCAAAGACATGCTTGATTGATAAGATGACAAGTAGAGGAGACTGACAGAATACAAACCTCAATATGGACCGGTTGGCTCAAGTAGCCTGTTTTAGTATGACATTTCACAATGCTTTAAATATTTAGGTTCCTCAAGAATGGCCATTCAAGCATTCTTCAAACTATATACCAGGAAGAATTGGATTTTTCAGAAGAGGAGGGGGTGAAACACAACCTTGGAAGATAAAAATGTTCTCCACACTCACTAGCTCTCAGAGTCTGACATGTGTTCATACAAGACAAATTGCATATGAAATCAAAGACTTCGATATCAAATTCTGCAGTGCAAAACAGAAAAAGCCATTGCATCAAATCAAACATGCAATTCATCCACCACATACTTTCCAGCCATGGAATTGAATGTTTAGCATGTGTTTGACCTTCTATGTGCTTTAAAGCTAGAAAAGTGGAAAAACGCATAATTTGCTATATTTGTGATTCGGAAAATTTCTTCAATAACCAATAAAGTAATAAAAATATACAGTAAACAGCTGCTCCGCAGGCTGAAGTCGACGCACACAAAAATTACCATTACAAAGTAGCCTGAGCTTACTTACAAGCAAACTGAACTGGATAAAAATCGCCAGCATGTTACCTCTGCCACACACTTGGGGCATCTCCAATCTCCCTTGGGCACATCCATGAGGGGAGGAATGAGACAGAAAGTATGGTAACTGTCATCACATCCATCACAGAGCAGTAAGCGGTCTTCATCATCCCCACGTGCACATACAAGGCAAACATACAGGTCAATCTGGAAGTGATAAACAAGTCAATAAGGGGAAGTTTAATATATGAGCTAAACACATTTCAGTTAGCATCAAACAACTCATACCTTTACAGCTTTACAGCCATTACAAACATTTATGGCAATTCCATCAGTGTCAGAGTCAATCAGGATGGAAGTAGATCCTTCGGTTCAACTACTCCATGTCAACCCATTTTCCCAAACTAAACATTTGCCCGCAATTGGCCCAAATTCCTCCAAACCTTTCCTATTCATGTACTTACCGAAATGTCTTTTAAATGTTCTAACTGTACAGTGAAACGTGCACGATATTGTAATGCATGCATTGGCACATGGACAGATCCTCTCACACAAAGTGTGTTGACCATGATCATAGCTCAGGTATCTCAGTCAGCACCGACAATGCAACACTACATTGCTTCACATACCTAAGCTCCATGAGCACCAGGAAACTGTCACTTTATGCTGAAATCACTGCAGCATAGAAACATCACCACTGCAAGTCCCCCTCCAAACTACATACCATCTTGACTCGGAATTATATCACCTTCCCTGTCACTGGGTCAAAAGCCAAGAACTCTGTCCCAGTTTCACCAGTATTAATATATCCTGAGCATGTCTGCAGTTGGAAAAGGCAGCTCATCACAAGCTTCTCCAAGGCCACTAAGGATGGGCAAAATATGCTAACCGAGTCAGCAACACCCACATACCACAAATAACTTTTTTTAACGAAGCTGCAGATGTTACGATCAAGCCAAGGAGCATGGGATACTTGCAGCTTGCTTGGTGTTCTCAAAGTCCACAAAGTCTGCATCCTCAAACTACAGTGGAGGTCTGAACAACACTAGGTAAGGAGAAAGGCAGAACTATTTCTTCACATCTCTTGGAAGAGCAACGTCACCAACTCAGAGGTCTCCTGGACAGTGCTAATTCCATCAGCGCACACTAACTGCTTAGTTCATAATGCTTGCCACTTATAGGTAATGGTGCTAATGTTTGTTAGGTCAGCCAAAATAAGAAAAAAAAATGAAGCTTGTCCTACTGAAACATCAATTGGTTGGGCGATATCTCAAGTGTTTTCTGAAGGAACATCTTTGTGCTAGAACTAAATGCTGTAACTCAAATGTGACAGTGCGTCCAGGTGAGTTCAGATTTAAAACAGATGTGTGATCAATCATTTGTCAGTAAAATAAGGTGCAGGTGATCACACAGTCTTGTTGTAAAAGTATCACATGGTTAAGCTGCAACTGAATAGCTTATGAGCAGCGTGAGCAAGTTGGCCTGAAGTCAAGGTTAATTAAAAACTAAAAGACTGGCCACTTTCCTATCAAATAAGCCATGATATACAGCCTACATAAGCTAGGTGCGAATGGGCAAGACAGAAACAGGAACACAGAAAGGAACAGCAGGAGTAGGGCCATTTGGCCTGCTTGCCATCCAATTCAATTCTGACTAATCATTCAACTCACCCTGTTCCCACTTTTGCTCTTTGATCCCTTAACCCACAATGGCTACATCTAGCTCATGAAAAGCATTCAATGTTTTGGCCTCAACTGCTTTCTGTCATAGAGAATTATATAGGCTCACTATTCTCTGGATGAAGAAACTTCGCCTCATCTCAGTCTTAAATGGCCTACCTATATCCTTACACAGTGACTTCTCCTTCCTGCATTTACCCTGTCTCACCCTGTTTTTCATAGAAATGAATAAAATCCCCCTCATTCTTCTAAATTCACAACCAATCCAGTCTCTCATCATAATTCCCTTCCACAATCCCAGGAATCAGTCTGGTAAACCTTTGTTGCATCCTCCATGGACAGAACGCCCTTCCTCATGTCAGTCAGAGACCAAAACTGCACACATTATTCCAGGTGTGGTCTCAAGACCTTGTACAGCTGCAGCATCCCTACTCCCTACATCCCTAAAATCTTCTCGCTACGATGGCAAACACACGACTTGCCTCAAATTCCCTCTAAACCTCCTCCCCTCTGCTTATTTTCAGAGACTGGTGTACAAGGACACTCAGGTCTCATTGCACCTTACCCTTTCCCAATTAATGCCATAATCTGCCTGAATAAAAACTGGAAGAACCGCAGATGCTGCAAATCAAGAATAAAAAAAGAAGTTGCTGAAAAACCCCAGCGGGTCTGGCAGTATTTGTGAAGAGAAATCAAAGTTAAATCTTGGGTCCGATAATCCTTCCTCAGAACCTAGTCACTGGATCCAAAATATCAACAATAAGCTGCCTTCCTGTTTTTGCTGCCAAAGTGAATTTATCCATATTATACTTCATTTGCTATGCACTTTCCCACTACAACATCTGAATGAGTGAGTTAGCTTTATTATCACACCTCTGCATCCACCACACAGTTCACCCTCCACCCAGCTTTGTCATCTGTCAACTTGGAGACATAGGATTTAGTTCCTGTTAATATATATCGAGTAGCTGGGATCCAAGCACTGATCCCTGCAATATCCCATGAGATACTGCCTGCTACTCAAAAAACTGTTCATTCTACTGTCTTTTCTGCCTGCTAACAGTTCTTGAGCCAAGTCAATGGTACACTATCCCTCATCCCATGCACTTGAATTTTGCATGCATGATCTTTTAACTTTATTAAAAGCCTTCTGAAAGTGCAAGTAAATCTATAAAGGCTTCCTTTACTAACTCAATTGGCTACATCCTTGAAAAACTTGCAATGGATTTGCCAAGCTGATGCTGACTCAGCTTGTTCCTGTCACCATTTTTCTAAGTACTCTGCTTTTGAAAGGACTCTAGCATTTTCACTACCACTGATAGGAGAAAGCAAGGACTGCATATGCTGGAGAGTCAGAGTCGAAAAGCGTGGCTTCAAGAAAGAGCACAGTACGTCAGGCAGCATCCGAGATGCAGGAGTGTCAACATTTCGGGCAGTAGCCCTTCATCAGGTGTTGATTCTCCTGCTCCTCGGATGCTGCCTGACTTACTGTGCTTTTTCCACTGCCATGCTTTGACACTTTCACTGATGTCAGGTTAAACAGTTTATAATTAAGTTTTCTCTTTTTTAAAATAGTGAGGTTACATTAGTTACTCTCCAATCCTCAGGGACTGTTCCAGAGCTGATAGAACTTTGAAGGTTAACCATCTATGCATCCACTTATGCATTCTCTGACCACTTAAGTACTCTGGGATGTAGATTATCAGACCCTGGGAATTTATTGACCTTTAATCTCAAATTTCCCAGGGCCTGATATTGAATGAATTTCCCTACTAGTAGTGATTTCCTTCAGTCCTGCTCTCCCTCATGACACATTGTGTACTAAAATATAGAAACATAGAATTTTCCAGGACAGAAATAGACCATTCCGCCCATCAGGGTTTTATCAGCTTTCGAAAAAGCTACCCAGCCAGTGCCTTTCGTCAGCCCTGTCTCCATAGCCCTCTAAAATTCATTACTTACAAATATACATTCAGCTTTCTTTAGAAACTCAGTATGGAATCTGCCTCTCCCAGGCAGCGCATTCCAAATCCTGACAAATGTGAAATTGCTCTTCATTTTAGTCCTAGCTCTCTTGCGGACAATTTTGAAATTGTGACCTCTAATTACTGATATACCAACTAGGCAAAACAGAATATCCAGCTTTACCCTGTCAAAATTGTTGATAATTTTGGACACTTCAATGAGGTCACCTCTCCCTTCCATGTAACCCTGCATTTCCCATGGCTAATCCACCTAGCCTGCACATCTTTGGACTGTGGGAGAAAACCAAAGCATCTGGAGGAAACGCAGGCAGACACAGGGAGAACCATGCGAACTCCATACAGACAGTTGCCCAAGGGTGGAATCAACCCAGGACACTGGCACTGTGAGGCACAAATGCTAACCATTGAGGTGTAGCATCACTTCCTTGCTGGATGTAGGTTTGCTCGCTGAGCTGGAAGGTTCCAGCAAGCAAACGTACTTCCAGAACCTCAACCTGAGCTACAATTCGATGCATCGAGTATATGAAACAAGGTAAATGAGCCTGTAGCGCAGGGACGTGGCTGCAAGGGGATCAGGGCTGGGAACAAAATATCCAGGGATGCACATCTTCTCAAAGCTCGCTACCACTTCCTTGTTTTTATACTGTATGCCTCTATTTATAGACCCAAGGATCCTGTAAGCCTTCTGAACAACTGCTTCAACTTTCCTCGCCATCTTCAGAGAATTATACATTTAAACTCCAGTACTCCCCTTAAAGTTGTACTATTGAGCCTGTATTGTCTCCCCACATTCCTCCAAGCCAAATACATTACCTCACATTTGCCTGCATTGAAATTCATCTCCCGGATGTCTATTCATTTGGCAACTTTATTATTTAAATGTCTGGATTAACTTGCACATTAGTCATCAGCATCTTCTCTTTCCCTCTTTCCACCCACTCACCAACCCTTACTCGAGTATAGTCTTAACTTCCCCTCTGAACTTTCTACATTCAACTTGGTTCTGACTTATGTTATCCACTGGCTATGTTTCACAAACATCTTTCCTCTGGTTCATTGTATGCTATCATGTAGGGGACTCTGGTTTTGGCTACACGACCAAATACTTTCCATCCATTACCACTCTCTGCCTTCTATGAAGCAGCCAGTTCTGAATCCAGACAGCCAAATTTCCCTGTATCCCTTGCCTCCTTACTTTGAATGAGCCTTCTATGGGGAAACCTTATTAAATTCAATAAGGCTTGTGAGGCATGACCTGACCCTCACAAAGCTATGCTGACTGACTATCTCTAATCAAGCTAAGCTTTTCCAAATAATCACAAATCCTGACTCTCCGAATCCTCTCCAATAATCCTCTCCAATGACTCCAATAAACTTAGCTCTCCTAAGTCCATTCTTTAGTTCCTTCCTGGCTCCCTTGTAATCATCTAGAGCCCTGTCTGATCCTTGCTTCCTCAACCTTGAATAAGGGTTGACCAATAAAGAAGAACAGAAAGCAACACAATTACTACAACAAAACCTCCTGTTTACAGAGTCCAGGGACTAAAATAAACAAGAAGTTAAAACAACAACTGTTTATTTTAAACACATCAAGTCAACAAAAGACATCATGCAACACCCCTAACCGAACTTACGAAGTTAACAGCCAAGGCTCCTTTACGCTGTCTCATTTGCATGCGAGGCAATTGCATCTCTGCATTCTTCTTGTGCCCGGTTGAGCGCAGGGTCACAGAAAACTCCTCATCTGAAAAGAAAATGAACCCAATAATTCTAAGCAAATTACCTCCACCCAACACACAAA
This sequence comes from Chiloscyllium plagiosum, assembly GCF_004010195.1. Classification (NCBI taxonomy): domain Eukaryota; kingdom Metazoa; phylum Chordata; class Chondrichthyes; order Orectolobiformes; family Hemiscylliidae; genus Chiloscyllium; species Chiloscyllium plagiosum. The sequence goes on along the minus strand of NC_057728.1, from coordinate 222,376 downwards.
GTAACAGCAGAAAAAGCAGTAGACAACCATTCGGTTTCTCAATCCTAGTCTGTCATTCAGTACAATCATGGCAGATTTGTTTGCATTTCACATTCTTGTATTCCCATTTACTCCACTCCTGATAACCTTGGGCCCCTTTGTTCAACCAGCTCTGCCTTAAAAAATATTCAAAGACCAATTAAACACAAAACACGTGGACGACAAGTTTCTAGGGTGTGTTAGGGATGCCTTTCTAAAACAGTATGTTGAAGAGCCAATCTCGAGAATGTGCTATTTTAGATCTAGTATCACAATTTAAAAAGTGATAATTCACAATCTTGTTGTAAAAGAACCTATAGAATCTGAAATGATTGACTGAATAACACACAAGGCCTCACTTAACATGGTTGCATTCCTGAAAGAGGAACATTAAAACACATCAGATTTTTCAAATGTAAAAAATCGTAGTCAGGTTCTGTCTGAAATTGTCTTATTGGGGCAAAAATAAAGGTTAAAACATTTTACATTGCTAAATTCCTAGCTTTGTAAATGAAGTAATTTTAAAAACCAAAATAAATTTTGGAACAAAGGAATATTCTGACTCTCCCAAAAACCAGCACTCCACAACTCTTATCTCATTCGCTGACTCTCGCACTCACCCAACAAACCCCCGTCTTTCTGCCACCAACTACACTGTCGAACCATCTGTCCAACCCACTCCCTGATTGCCACATCTCTCTCCAACCTATGTCTAGTATTCTAACTTGCAACAAATCCCACTCACTAATTACCCTAGTCCTCACTGATATACATTGGTTCTCTTGTTCAGCAGGGCCACCATTTTAAAATCTTCCATAGCTTGGTCCCTTCCAGTCTCCACAACCTATAATCCTTCAATTTATCTGCAATCCCACATTCTCTTCTTTATCCCAGATTAAATTGCTTCACCAAATCTCTTCGGCTGACAGAGCACAGATTCTGAAATTTTCTCCTTAAACCACTTCACCTCAGCTTCTTCCTTTATGACACTGCTTAAAATCTGACCCATTAATCATCTGAACAGATATTTCTATGTGGCTCAGTATCACGCTCTATAACAACTTCGCAAACTGCAATGCTTTATTATGTTGAAAGGTTCTTGGCACTGTGAGGCTACAGCACTAACCACTGAGCCTTTCTTCCTTTCTTTATCCAAGATTTTAAAGTGCCTTTTTTCTGATCAGAAAACTTATCTTGGAGCAGCTGAGAGCTGGAGCAAAGTGGGCTGGGGGCTTGGAGCAGCTGACAGCCAGTGTGGAGCAGGGTGGAGACATGGTGCAGAGTGAGCACAGTTGTTGGACTGGGGTCTGGCACAGTGGCTTGCAAGGCTGATCAGACCATGAGTGAAAGGTCCTGCGGTCAGCTACAGTATGGTTATCCTTTTAACGATGTCTTATTTCTAACTCATACTATAAATCACTAAGGTAATGCAACTTCTTTTCTTTTTATTCCTCTTTTTATACCTAAGATTTATACCTAGGTACTCTGCATTTAAGATGGTGCGATGAAAGGCCACATTATAAACTTTTCACTGTACTCTTGCACTTGAGCACATGTGACAAAGGATGTTCTATTCTATGCTGTGAATCCAACAAGGGATTAGGCTATATTGGATCTGGTGATTTGTAATGAGACAAAAGAAAACGCAGAATAAAATATGCCCAAGGGAATTGTCAGTGACATAGTATCACTTAACATCTGATGTGAGAAACACAGGTCAGAAACAACTGCTGAATTTAAAATCAGGGTAATTATGTGTGATTGAGGGCAAAGTCGGTTGGAATGGATTAGGAAAATAATTTGGCAGAAGAGACAGTTGAGGAACAAAATGGCAGATGTTTTAAAAAATAATTCATGACACACAGCAAAGACATATCCCAGTGAGGAAGGAGGATTCTAGGAAGGGGCTAAATTGAACATAGTTATCCAAGGAAGTTAAAGATAGTATCAAATTGAAAGGAAGGCATATAATGTGGCAAAGGTGATTAGCAAATTAGCGAATCAGCAAAGTCTTAAAATCCAAAATGTGATTTTTTTTAAAAAAAGGAGAAAATAAGCTATGTGAAACTAGAAAGTAACATTAAAAAAAAGATAGTAAAAGCTTCTTTAAACATTTTAGAAAGGAAGAAATGGACCAAAAAGTGAACATACCATTGTTAGAGAATGAGGCTCGGGAAGTAATAAGGAGCCTAAAAATAACAGAGGAGCTGAACAAATCTTTTGCAGTCTTCACAGTACAGGATACTAATAGCATTATAGAAATGTTAATTAAAGGACTAAAGGGATGGGGAGAAACAAACAACTAACTATCACAAGAGAAAAAGTCCAAGGGAAACTAATGGACTAAAGGCAGACATGACCCCTGGAGCTGATGAGTTGAACTTTTGAGTTTTAAAGGAAATGTTGAATGCACCACTGACAATCTTCCAAGAATCCTTAGAATATGGAAAAGTTCCACAGGACAAGAAAACTGTCAATATCACACACTCGCTCGAAAAGGGGAGACAAAATAGATGATAGCACTGGGCCAAATTAGCTTAACATCTATTTTTGAGAAAATGTTAGAGTATAGTATAAAGACAGTAATAGAAGAGCATTTTAGAAACAAGATGGACATGCTCAGCATGGCTTCATGAAAGGGAAATAATGTGTGACAAGTTTATTAGAGTTTTGGGATTTGATTAAGGGGCTGGAAATTGGACTGAAATCTAATGGGTTAACTGCCTCCAATACCGCACAATATGTCAAAGTACCAAAGAGACAGAATCATAGAACATTGAACAGTACAGCACAGTACAGGTACTTCAGCCCTTGATGTTGTGCCAACCTTTTATCCTACTCCAAGATCAAACTAGATTAGATTTTTTAGATTAGATTACATTACATTAGAGTGTGGAAACAGGCCCTTCGGCCCAACAAGTCCACACCGACCCGCCGAAGCACAACCCACCCATACCCTTACATTTAACCCTTACCTAACACTACGGGCAATTTAGCATGGCCAATTCACCTAACCTGCACATCTTTGGACTGTGGAAGGAAACCGGAGCACCCGGAGGAAACCCACGCAGACAGGGGGAGAACGTGCAATCTCCACACAGTCAGTCGCCTGAGGCGGGAATTGAACCCGGGTCTCCGGCGCTGAGGCAGCAGTGCTAACCACTGTGCCACCGTGCCGCCCACATAACCTACATAATCTTCATTTTACTAACATCCATGTACCTATCCAAGAGTTGCTTAAATATACCTGATGTATTTGACTCGATCACCACTGCTGGCAGTGCATTCCTCGCACCCACCACTCTGTGCAAAGAACGTACCTCTGACAGCTCCCCTAAACCTTCCTCCAATCGCCTTAACATTATGCCCTCTTGTGATAATCATTCTGCTCTGGGAAACGTTCTCTGACTATTCACTCTATCTATGCCTCTAATCATCTTGCACACCTCTGTCAAATTGCTTCTCACCCTTCTTTGCTCCAATAAAAAAAGCCTAAACTCCCTGAACCTTTCTTCATAACACATGCCTGCCAAGTCCAGGCAGCATTCTGGTAAATCTCCTCTGCACCCTTTCTAAAGCGTTCATTTCCTTCCTATAATGAGGCAAGCAGAACTGAAAAAAAAAGTCAAATTCTCTCTGATAAACAAAACCTGTAGTAAGTTAGTCACTTACTAACTGACAAGACCAGGATGCACTAAGAATGGGGTTCAAGTTAAGGAATTATAAAAGGGATCAGTGTGAACAGCCTAAGAATAACACTGCAAGAAGATCCAGAACAATCTGACCAGTTCTCAGTGAGTTTAAGTACCATGATGCAGCTGGTAGAAGTAAATTGGTTGAGTGGAATAATGATTTATTAATTTTAGTAAGAGAATAAAATTCTTAATTGGTGAAACCTTTTGATGAATCAGACTCATCAGTACAGCATAGATCAAGGGGAAAACAGTGGACAGAATATATCTGGATATCCAAAAGACCCACACACTGTTCCCAGCCACGGTGTTGGGGACAGTATACTGGCCATGGATGTGACTGACTAATTAATAGACAGAGTTGGGGAAAAGAGGGTTTTTTTTTTTTTTAAGATGGATACTTGCAACTAATGGAACAATGCTGGGGACACAAATATTTAATATATTAAATGACTGGAAATACCTAAGTAAATACATTGGCACCAAGACTGCAGATGACCAAACAGGTAGAAAGGTAAGTGAGGATGGCAGAATCTACAGAGGGATATAGACAGGTTACCCAGTGGGCAAAAGCTCGACAGATAGAATATAACGTGGTAAAAATGAAGTTTTGCACTTCGACAGGAAGAACAGAGGAACTAATTATTTACATTGGGATATACTTGAGAAATCTGCAGCACAGGGGGATTTAGGGTTCCGAATGCAACCAAAAGCTAGAATTCAAGTTCAACGGCTAACAAGGAAGGCAAACAGCATGTTGACCTTCATTTAAAAAGGGAATAGAGTATTAAAAAATAAACGAGGTAGGTTACATTAAAAACTATAAAAGGTACTGATTTAACTACAGCTGGGTTACGGTGAACAGTTTTGGTCCCCTTATTTAAGGAAACATATACTATCATTGGAAACAATGCAGATAAGGTTCACTAGGCTGACTCAGGGTTTGAAGGGATTTTCTTACGAAGATAGTTGAAAAATCACACAACACCATGTTATCGCCAACATGTTTATTTGGAAGCACTAGATTTCAGAGCACTGCTCCTTCATCAGGTAGCTTATTTTGCTTACCCTCTCTGTTCTTTGTCCGAAGACCCAGGCCCATCATTTTGGGTCCAGCACCAAAGATCTGAAGTTTTCTCAGCTCTGGATTTTTGGCAAAATCATCTTCAGAAAGATCATCCTGTAAAGAAGTTAACTTTTGATCTTTTTGTAACAATCACAGGAAACTCTAATTCCTTACTTATGTATATCCTTACTTACAATATATTATTAGAAATAATAGGGTCTGTGGGAAAAGTGAGATTGGGGCAGACCAGCAAAAAAAAAACTCAATTGCACAAAAATCACCCAAAAGCCTAACAAAGTACAGCACAGCCTGAAATGAACATTTAAATCATATTTATTAACGAAACAAAAGTAAATTTAACACATTACATTGAAAAAATATTGTTAATGCAAGGTCAGAGCGACATCAGAAATGAATGGCTGGGGTTGATTGCCTTCTAACTGTTTCTTGAGAGTTGGTTTAGATTGTGGGACAAGAACAAATTAGAAAGGCAAATGATATGTATAAGAGTAATGCAGTCCTGCAGAAATTATACAGGGCTTTGTCAGGAATTATACAAGAATATTCTTGTCTCAGACGGACAGCAATGAACATCCATTAGTTTAAACTTTTAAGATCAAGCTGTTCAATATATAGTATTGTAGCACTCATGCTCTGATGGCAGCTGACATCAGCGTATGTGCAGAACGAAGTGTGGGAAATGATCACGGCTGGAATCGCGCTATTGCGAACAGACGTATGCATTCTCGAAAATGCCCGTTCCCTAATTCTTCAGAGGTTAGAGCCAAATCACACTGTTGAAACACGCTTTATACGAGAACTACCTGTATCATTTCTTACAACCGTGGAGACAGCAAATGGATTGAGGAGTTCACTTACCTGATTCAAGGCTTTCACCGAGCTGGGAAAGATCTGCACAGATGAGTTTTCAGCAGTCTACAAAACAAATAGTGTTAGAATTATAACATGTGATGCTGCGATTCATTTCTGGTTTACCCAGGAGGAATCAGCTCCCCAAATATGAGAGCAAGGTGGGGAATGGAGAGAAAACATAAGCTAAGGGAAATAGAAAACTCCATGCAAAGCCAGAACTGAGGGTGGGGGCATGAATTTTGATGCTGATGAATCTTACCGAGAGACTGGCTCCTGACTGAAACAATTCATAGGGATAGAGTATCCTTTCGTAGTGGGACCGTAACAGCGAACCAATACCCTTTCCTTGTGGGTAACTCATTCGACTGGCTACTTTGGCCCATTTTTTCTCCTTACACAGCACTTCAAATCCACCCTCACTTGCAACCACCTGCAAGAGCAAAGTTCATTCTTTAATGCTTAACCATTCAAGATAAAACTGAAGAAAATCATTTTCCGATGATGGCTGAGTACTATGCTGCCTCAGTACTATGCTGCCTCAGTTATATAAACCCACAAGTTTCCAGATTGGGTGCCTGTTCTACGTTCAGAAAATAGTTCCTCAGCTCATTTTCCACTCAGTTCCATGACTAATCTTAAGTTATCAGACTGCCAGCACTCAAACGTGGCACCCGATATCTTCATAATGAGGCAAGTGAGAAAGAAAGTACTGAACAAATTTGAGGAAAAGGAAAATCTTATTGTAAAATAATTCAGAGTAACATAGAATCTAAGAGGAAGATTAGGTCATTTGACCCATCCAGCCTGCTCGACCATTCAATAAAGGTTATGGCTGATCTAGTTGTCGCCTTAATTCCATTTTTCTGTCTGCACTTGATAACATGCAACTAACCCATCAATCAAAAATATATTTTTCTTTCTCAGATGGAATTAAAAACCCAGACCCCAATAGCTTTTTGTTTTTTTTGAGGGGGGGGGGTGCGCTGAGATATGGATCAGATGATGGAGTAGGTAGCGAACAGCCAGATACAGTGTGCAGACAGTCTGCGAGAAGGGATGGGCATTTGATAGGGCAAAGGTGCAGTCAGTGTGATGGGTTGACGTATGTCTATTTAAATGCAATAAGTATCAGGAATAAGGGTGACGATCAGTACTTGGAACTACGATGTTGTGGCCATTACGGAGACTTGGATATTACAGGGACAGGAATGGTCCAGGGTTTAGATGTTTCAGATGGCGGGGTGTGTAAAACAGGTGTGGGAGTCGCATTGCTAATCAGGAATACTATCACAGCTGCAGAAAGGGAGGTCATTGAGGAGGATTCGTCTACAGAGTCAGTATGGGTGAAAGTCAGAAACAGGAAAAGAGCAGTCACTTTATTGGGAGTTTTCCACAGGCCCCCCAAAAACAGCAGAGACAGAGAGGAGCAGATTGCAGATTTTGGAAAAGTGCAGAAGTAACTGGGTTGTTGTCATGGGTGATTTGAACTTCCCTAACATTGACACTGATTGGAACCTACTTAGTTAAAATAGTTTGGATGCAGCAGTTTTTAAATCAGGTGTGTCCAGAAAGGGTCCCTAACTCAATATGTAGATAGGCCCACTAGAGGAGAGGCCATATTTGATTTGGTGCTTGGTAATGAACCATGCCAGGTGTCAGATCTGTCAGTGGGAGAGCATTTCAGTGATAGTGATCACAACTCCTTAACCTTTACTATACTCATGGAGAGGGATTGGAGCAGACGGTACTGGAAAATATTTAATTGGGGGAGGGGGAATTACAATGCTATTAAGCAGAAAGTGGGGCACCTTGATTGGGAACAGATGTTCTCAGGGAAATGTGGAGGTTGTTAAGGATGCCCCTGCTGATAGTGCTGGACAGGTTTGTCCCACTGAGGCAGGGAAGGGATGGTACGCTGAAAAAACCTTAGGTGACAAAGAGATGTGGAACATCTAGTCGCAAGGAAGAAGGAAGCTTACTTAAGGTTGAGGAGGCAAGGATCAGACAGGGCTCTACAGAGTTACAAGGCAGCCAGGAAGGAACTGAAGAATGGACTTAGGAGAGCTAGAAGGGGGCATGAGAAAGCTTTAGCAGATAGAATTAAGGAAAACCCTAAGGCACTTTGCACTTACATGAGGAACATGAGGATGACCAGAGTGAAGGTAAGGCTGGGCTGACAAGTGCAGGTGGATTTCAACCTGAAAAAGTGTGAGGTCACTCACTTCGGACGATCGAATTTGAATGCAGACTATAGAGTTAAATGCAGGACTCTTGGCAGTGTGGAGGAACAGAGGGACCTTGGGGTCCATGTTCATAAATCCCTCAATGTTACCCACCCAGGTTGATAGGGTTGATAAGTACACGTATGGTTAGACCACACTTGGAATATTGTGTTCAGTTCTGGTCACCTTATGACAGGAAGGATCTGGAAGCTTTAGAGAGGGTGCAGAAGAGATTTACCCGGATGCTGCTTGGACTGAAGGGCATGTCTTATGAAAAAAGGTTAAGGGAGCTAAGACTTTTCTCATTGGAACAAAGAAAGACTAGAGGCAACTTGATAGAGGTGTACAAGACTTTGACAGGCATAGATAGATTGGATAGCCAGAGACTTTCTCCCAGTGTGAAAATGGCTATCATGAAGGGCCATAAATTTAGGCAACTGAAGGAAGGTTTAGGGGAGATGTCAGAGGTAGGTTCTTTGCACAGAGAGTAGTGGGTGCATGGAATACACTGTCAGCTAGTAGAGTCAGATACATTAGGGACATTTAAGTGATTCTTGGATAGGCACATGGAAGTTAGTACAATGAAGGGTATGTAGGTTAGTCTGATCTTATAGTAGGATAAAAGGCCAGCACAACAGAGGGCTGAAAGGCCTGCACTGTACTGTTCTAGGTTTTATCTTCAAGAAAAAAAAATCCACAACCTCAACCCCAAGTGAAATGACACTTCCCATCTCGATCTGAAGGCAAACTTTTTTTTTTAAATGACCATGTTAGCTTGTTCTAGCCTCCCAAGAGGAAACACCCTCCATATCCACCTTATCAAATCCCCTCAAGCTCTTATGCATTTCAATAAATTAATTTCTCAGTCTTCTACAATCCAGTGAGTATATGCCCAGATTGTTCAACCTTCCCTCATAAGGTAAGCCCATGAGTTGAGTCTAAATTGCTTCCAAAATACCTCCAAACATCTCTCAAAATAACAGCAAAATTGTACACCATATTCCAAACAGGAGGGGTTGGTTGGTTGGTAAGTTCACAATAGGTGGAGATAAAGCCCAAAGAGAAAAACAGTTGGACAGTCATTGAAAATGATGAGGCTAGGAGAATAAACAGCTATTAATGGGGATTGCTAGTAGCTAACAATGGGATGTGAGTAACAGCAGACAATGTGATAACAGAACCTGGTATGTGGAGTTAGGGGTAAGGACAGAGGAGAAGCTCAAGCCCTTCAGTTGCCAAACTTGATGTTGAATCCAGAAGGCTGTGTTGTTCTCAAACAGAAATAATATACTGTTCTTCCAGCTTCTCTGAGCTTTGCTGGAGCACTGCAGCAAGCCTAAGACAAAGATGTTGGCCAGGGAACAGGGTGATGTGTTGAAGTGGCAAAGATATTAAAGGATCTGGACAAAGATAAGTGCATAGAGTTAGGCCACAGATCAGTGATGATTTCATTGAATGGCAGAACAGACCCACGAAGCTGAGAGACCTGCATGACATTTCCTGCAACTAATCAAGATCAAACGACGTGTTGTGAGACTGGTTACCTTATGCTTCTTGACACCTCTATAGCCTTTCAACAATTAACCATGCCATCTTCAAATCTTTGTTGGCTGGCTGAGTGAGACTGCTCTTACCTAGTTCTGTTCTTCTTTTGTCAGTTGCAGCTAGAGGATATCCTGCAATGACTTCAGCTCCTGCCCCTGTATAATTGAGATTTGTGTTCCTTCACTTTGTTTCTTGACAATTCCGGATTTTAATTTTAATTGTCTTTAGCTGACAAGATTTTGACCAATGGACTTCCCACTCTATTATCTGCTTCTCGACCTCAATTTTAAGATTTAAGATGATACTTAAATTCTTGGCAAAGTAGCAGCGTTTGGTGTCATTTTTGATAATGCTCCTCTTAAACATTTTACAGCATTTAATTATATTAATGAAACGGTTTACAAATTGAAGTTACTGATTGTGAAAATCATAATTGAATCAGGAAAAGTCAATAGTTTGGTTTTGCAAAACAAAAATCATTTTAAACGAATTAGTTTTTGAAGTAACTAGCAAAGTGTACAAGAGATTTCTCTTCATTATAATGTGCCTATGTTTCAAAAAGGCATTTGACAAGGTGAAGCATCAAATGTTGCTACCAAAAATGGCACAATATGTTAGCGTGGATTAAAGATTGGTTAGCTGACAGGATACAGTCAAAATAAATTAGATTCAAGGTTGGCAAGATGCAACTAGAAAAGAGTCACAGGGAGCAGTTATGGGGCCTCAATTTACAATAAGACAATCCAGACCATCTGTATCAATGACTTGGATGGATCGATTTATACGGTAGTTAAATTTGCCAATGACACAAAAGATAGATAGAAAAATAAGCTGTCAAATGAGTTTAAAAATATTAATGGATATAGATAAGTCAAGTAAGTAGGCAAACATTTGCCAGATGTTGTAAGTAGCAGCCAAGTAAGCCAGTCCTCCTTGACAGGAGGAATAGAAAAACAGGACACAATGCAAATGAAGAGAGATTCAGAAAGGAGCACAGATCCCTTACATAGGGGCAGGAGCTGAAGTCATTGCAGGATATCCTGGAAGAACAGAACTACATGAGAGCAGTCTCACTCAGCTTGCCAACGATGATTTGAAGATGGCACGATCAATTTGGCAAAATGCTAAACAGATGTCAGGAAACACAAGGTAACCAGACACACGTAATTTTGACTTTGATTACTCAGAAACATTCAGCCCCTTGGGCCTGTTCTGCCATTCAATAGATCATGACTGATCTGTGGCCTAACTTCATGCACCTGCCTTTGTCCATATCCCTTAACACCTTTGCTTAACAAAAGAGCTGTCGATATCAAATTTCTGGTTCAGAGTTGAGACAATGGCAGCAGAAATCAGACTTGACATTCAAAACATGGAGTTGCAGAGAAGAGGGATGCAGAATTGTGAAATGACACATTCAAAGACCCAAGAACGTTGAGTAATGGAGTTGGGAGGTCATGTTGCACCTGTACAGGACATGGGTTAGGCCACTTTTGGAATATTGAATGCAATTCTTATCTCCCTGCTATAGGAAGGATATTATGAGACTTGAAAGGGTTCAGAAAGAGAATTTGTGAAATGAATCTGAACAAGTCAAAGCATGGTTTATGGCCTGGTCTAAAATTCCATCCAGTGCCCAGTCAAGGCTTGGCAAAAAAACAAGAAAACAGCAACCTGAAATTAAGAGCCAGGATGACATTCAGATAAAAGCAAGGCACTTTGACAATAGATTATTGTATTTGACTTTTGCTCTTGTTCTTAATGATCAGAAAGAGATCAATACATAGAACTGTTCCCGCAAAAAAGCTGAAGATCTAACCTTACTGAGCGTGTATAAATCCAACATTTTTCTTTCCACATGTGGAATTTTCAATGTAGACCCCTGCAATTCCCAGAATTTTGCGATGTGATCTAGAAAGTTCAACTTGACTCGTGTTTGTGCCTGAAAACATACAACACTTGTTCAGTTAGTAATGTTACTAAAATCTCTACAACTCAATTTATTTCAGTGTCATATTAAGCCAAACAACACCTTTGCCAAAAAAAAAAGTTCTGACATCTCAATGAAAAGACAAAACTGAAGTATTCAACAATTCAATCATTCAGTGATAACACAGAGAAGATATGTAGTGGTAAGTCTGTTTATTAACTCTTGCTTTCAGCTCAAGTCCAAAGTTGCCATGGCATCCCTGCCTTCTCAGTCAAAAAATGTGGCGCTGGTAAAGCACAGCAGGTCAGGCAGCATCCGAAGAGCAGGAAAGTCGATGTTTCAAGCATAAGCTCTTCATGCAACCTTCTCAGACTTGCTTCTTGCCTGAGTCAAAGTGATCCCCCAGGTTAAACTGTCCACCAGCTGTCTCTCTAAGAAAGCAGTCCTATGATCCTCTGGGACTACGGGGTCTTCACCTTTTCACAACAGCCTGTGGAGAGGGAGTACACACATCTCTCCCCACCAGTGCAAAGACTCTTATCACCAAGCATACACAATGCTTCCCATGGGAACATATATAAATTCGGTCAGTCATGGACCAAGGCTTATTATAAAAAAGGGGACTTGGAGGAAATCTGGGCTCCAGACATGAGGCACACAGGCCAACTGTTTTGATCAGGGCTGTTGTGAATTTAGACTTCTAGTCTGAGTTGGCAGCCGGTTATTTTTGGGTGGAGAAGCGGGTTCCTGTGTATCTCAAGTTAATTCTTAACTTGTAAGCATTTCAGAAGCCATTGTGATTTCTTTTGGTAACAGCTTTTTAAACCTGACTTTAGTGTGAACAGGATTTATGCATTACTGACAGACTTTTCTTATTTAGATTATTTTGTGATCCGGGATGGGGAATAATGGGACTCCAAAGTCTGAGTATATTCTGGGGGTTTTTTTTTTAAGCTGAAGGGAAAGTCCCACAAAAGAAAGACAGACCGAGTAGAGCAATCCTGTAAAGTTCCTGGAATAGCTTGACTGTGTAAAACAAAACTGTTCCAGAGAAGGCATGGATACAGTGAACCAAGTCAATTCACAATGCATCTCAAGGTGCATTAGAAAGAAGTCAAACTTCGAAGACCATGACTAGATGCCATTGCCAACAATATCATAATGATTGGGATAAGGAAATTTCTTTGTTACTATTTGCTCCTAATGAGTCCAAGGGATTTAGTTTTAAATTTTGTTGCAGGAGACAAGGTGTTAGTGCTGTTCCATGTTTCTGCTGCAGAGGACAGACAAATGGGCATGCGAGCAGGACAGGTTAAAAGCGTCCCATATCCTGCAAGGACGCCATCCTTAATTTCGCAGTTCCTTCACCTATGTCACATCTGTTCAGATGATGTCACCTTCTAAAATAGTAATGCTGATATGGCTGGCCTCTTCCGTAACTGTGGATTCCCACCCACCGTGGAGGGAAGTTATGCGTGGAGTCAGAGAATGGGTGAGGTTCTTAATGAGCACTTTGCATCGGTGTTCACCGATGAGAGGGAGATGCGGACGTTAAGATTAATGTTTGACTCGTGGTGTTGTACAGGGATCCGTGCTAAGACCACTGTTGGTTGTGATACACATAAATGACCTGGAGAAAGGTGTAAGTGGTCTGATTAGCAAGCTTACAGATACACTAAAACTGTTGGAGTAGCAGATAGTGAAGTGGACTGTCAGAAAATGCCGCAAAATATAGATAGATTGGACAGCTGGGTAGAGAATTGGCAGAATGAATTCAATCGGGCAAATGTGAGGTGATACATTTTGGAAGATCTAATTCCAGAGTGAACTATACAGTAAGTGAAAAAGCCCTGGAGAAAATTGATGTACAGAGAGATCTGGGTGTTCAGGTCCACTGTTCCCTGAAGGTGGCAACACAGGCCAAGAAGTGTTTTCCTTCATCGGACGGGGTACTAAGTACAAGAGTTGGCAAGTTGTATAGGACTTTGGTTTGGCTACATTTGGAACACTGCATACAGCGGTGGTTGCCACATTATCAAAAGGATGTGGATGCTTGAGAGGGTCACCAGGATGTTGTCTGGTATGGAGGGCACTAGCTATGAAAAGAGGTTGAGCAGGTTAGGATTATTCTCATTAGAAAGACAAAGGTTGAGGGGGGACCTGTTTGAAGTCTACAAAATCATGAGAGATGTAGACAGCAAGAAGCTCCCAGAAGAGTTGGGATTAAAAGTAAGTGTGTGAAACTCCAGGAAGAAGCTATCAGAAGTTCCTGTTTAATGGTTGAAGTCAACTATTTAAACCTAATGATGATAGTAGAGGGATAAGGACAGTATTTTGAGTGGTATTTTGGGTACTGTACACAAGCTGCTTTTATTCTTTTCAATTTTTTAAAAAAAGGAGTGAATCTGTAAAGTATAAGGACAATAGGAATATACTTAAGAGGGACATCAGGAGGGCAAAACAGGAACATGAGATATCTTTGGTAAATAAGGAGAATCCAAACAGATTGTACAAATGCAATAGGGGCCAAGTAGTAACTAGGGAAAGAATAGGACCCCTTAAAGATCAACAAGGTCTTTGTGTGGAATGCATGGGCGATTGGTGAAATATAAAATGAAATTTCACATCAGTATTTACAGACATGGATTCTACGAACCTTGGGGAAGTAAATAATGATGTCTTGAAAAGAGTTCCTCTTACAGGAGAGGAGGTACTCGAAGTCTTAAAACACAAAGGTAGATAAATCCCCAAGACCTGATCAGGTGTATCCTAGAACTTCATAGGAAGCTAGGAAAGAAATTGCTGGGCCCCTTGCTGAGATACAAGGTGCTAAAAAGTTGGATGGTGGCCAATATGATGCTGTTGTTTCAGAAAGTTTGTAAGGAAAAGCCAGTGAGTTTTATGTCAGTGCTAGGCAAGTTATTGCAGGGGATTCTGAGTGACAAGATCTACATGTATTTGAAAAGACAGGATTGTCAATATGGCTTTGTGCATGGGAAATCATGCCTCACTAACTTGAGTTTTTTTTTGAGGAGATGTTCAAAGAAGATTGATGAAAGCAGAGTGGTAGACAGTGTCCACACGGGTGGCATAGTAGCTAATACTGCTGCATCACAGCACCAGAGACCCGGTTTCAAATTGACTCTTGGGTAACTGTGTGTTGAATTTACACATTCTCCTTGTGTTTCTGTGGATTTCCTCTAGGTATGCCGGTTTCCACCCACTGTCCAAAGACGTGCAGGGCTAGTGTATTGGTCATGCTAAATTGTCCATGGAGTCCAGTGATGTGCAGGGCTAGGTGGATTAGCATAGGATAGGGTAGGTGGGGATGGGGATGCTCTTTGGAGGGGAGCGTGCACTCCATGGGATGAATGGCCTGATTCCTCACTATCGGGATTCTATTTTTCTGTATGCACTTCAGCAAAGCATGGTAGATTAGTAAGGAAGGTTAGATCATGTGGAATCCAGGGAGCTAATCAATTGGGTACAAAATTGTTTGCCGGTTGGAGGCAAAAGTGGTGGAAGAGGGTTGTTGTCGAGTCTGGAGGCCTGTGACCCGCAGTGTGCTATGTCCACAGCTTTTCGTCATTTATCTTAATGCACTGGATGTGAATATTGGAGTCAAGTTTGCAGATTACATCAAAATTGTTGGTGTGGTGAACAGTGGGGGAGATGGAAAAAAAACACTGATTAGGAAGGCTCCCAATCTGTTCTGCAAGTACATCAAGGGTAGAGAGTATCAGGGAGAAGAGTAGGACCTATTCGGGACCAAGGGAGAAATCTGTGCATGGACCTGGAGGACATTGGTTGAGTTTTAAAATGATTAGTTTCGCACCGCCGCCGCTTGGGGAGAGGGAGAGAACGATGCAGGTGCAGAACTTGGAAAAAAAAAATGTACTGCGAGGTTCTTCAGCAGATTGATACAGAGAGTGAGGAGGAGACATAGAGTCAGAGATGTACAGCATGGAAACAGACCCTTCGGTCCAGGTTTAAAAACAGACAAATATCCAGGAGTAGTTCAGTTGTATCCCAGGCTATTGTGGAAGGTGAGGAAAGAAAACACAGGGGCATTGACCCAAAGTATTAATTCCCCTCTGGCCACAAGCAAGAACTGGAGGACAAATCAGGGAATTGTAAATCAGTTAGCTTTATGTCAGTGGTAGGGAAACTATTGGAGAAAATTCTAAATAAAAGAATTAATCTCCATTTGGACAGGCATGCTTTGATCAGGGATAGTCAACATGACTCTGTCAGAAAGAGATTTTGCCTAACAACTCCAGTGGAATTTTTCAAAGAGGTGATGAAGTGTATAGATGAGGGTAGTCTAGTTGATGTTGTTCATATGGATTGCCTTTGACAAAGATCCACCTGGGGGACTGAATCAGTGGGAAAGTATAGTGCTAGATAAGTACAGCAGGTCAGGCAACATCTGAGGAGCAGGAGAATCGACGTTTCAGGTACAAGCCCTTCATCATTCGTGATGACCATCTCCTTCTGCTCCTCGGATGATGCCTGACCTGCTGTGCTTTTCCAGAACCACACTTTTCAACTCAAACCTCCAGCATCCGCAATTCTCACTTTCTCTAGTTACAAAGACTCAGATCCAGGGTAATGCGGCACGTTGGATCCAACAATGGGAGGTGTGTATGCGTCAATCTAATCTAATTACAATATTCATGAGAATGTTGGTGAAGGTGTAGAAGAGATGATGAGTACATTTGCAAGTGCCACAAAGATTAGCTGTTGGTGGTTGATAATGAGTAAGATGTTAGGTTATAGGATAATACAGATGGATTGATCAGATGGGAAAAATCAGTTGTACAAGAAATTTAATCTGCATAAATGTGAGGTGATGCACTTCAGAAAAAAAGAACAAGACAAGGACTCAATGAATGGCAGGACACGAGGAAACGCAGGAGGAATCTTGGGGAGGGAATTCACAAATCCCTGTAAAAGGCAGCACAGGCAAAATAAATGGTAGTTAAGGTGGCACACAAGACACTTGCCAGTATCAGCTGTGATATAGATTATTAGAATGGGGAAATTACTCTAGAGCTATACAAAACTTTTGTTAGGCCACACTGGAGTAGTGTGTGCAGTTCTGATCACCTTGCAATCACCAGAATGTGATTGCACTGAAGAGGGCGAAGAGGAGATTCACTAAAATGTTGCCTGGGATGGAACATTTCCACTTTGGAGAGAGGATGGATAAGCTCGGGTTGTTACCTTTCAAGCAAGAAAGATGGAGGGTGGCCTGATTGACATGTGTAAGATTATGAGGGCTGAAAATGTGTTGCTGGAAAAGCGCAGGTCAGGCAGCATCCAGGGAACAGGAGAATCGACGGGGAAATGAGGAAACTAGTGAAATCCGAGTTCATCCCTTGTGGTTGGAGGGTTCCTAGGCAGAAGATGAGGCACTCTTCCTCCAACCGTCGTTTTGTTCTGGTCTGGCGATGGAGGAGATTATGAGGGGCATGGACATGGTGAATAGAAAGCAGCTGTTCCCTTAGATGGAAGTATCAATAACAAGGGGGCGTAATTTTCATAGATGAATGGCAAAAGGTTTAGAAATAGATATGAGAAATCTGTAATGCACTGCCTGGGAGCATAGTAGAGGCAGAAATTTTAAAAGTACAAGAACTTGAAAAGTTCTAAGATTCAAGATTATGGGCCGAGCACTGGAAAATGAGATTAGTGTAGATATGTCAGCGTAGCCCTGATGGGCCAATGGGTCTCTTCAGTGGTGTACAATTCTATGGAAGTGGTATAGTGAAGGCTCACTGGTTTGGTCCCTGGGATGAGGAGATCATCCTATAATGAGAAGCTGAGTAAACTGGGTCAACAGTGAGAAAGGTGGTCTAATTGAAAAGGGTACAAAATTCTGAAGCAGCTTGATAATATTCAACACAAAAAAGGTTGCTTCTGCTAAGATCGAATGTGCAAAGCATATGCAGCATTTCAGCATACAGGACCAATCAATTTGGAATGGAGATTAAGAAAAATTACTTCATTGGAAAGTTGTGGATCTTGGGAATTATCTACTCCAGGGATGTGTGGTTCTTCCATATTGAAGACACTAACAAATATGTTTGCTCTGTTATGGAATCTGAAGATCAGTCATGATCATACAAAAAAAAGATGAAAAAGGTTCAACTGTCCAAATGATCTGTTCTATTTCTCATGTTCTTGTATTAAAGGCAGTCACAACATCCACATTCTGACTGAAATATAACAGAAAAGGCTGGGCAATTTAGCAAGACAGCCAGCATCTGTGGAGAGAAAAACAGAGTTAATGCTGAGTCCTATGATTCTTCTTTGCAAGAGTGATCCTCATGGAACGAGAGATGGCTGCCTCTCCAGCTAAAAGCCATCTTCCAGAACTTGCTTTTAGCACCAGTGTTATCAAACTGCACTTGCTCAGTAATAACATGCTCACTGCCACTAAACAACAGTTCCACTAGGCAAAAGTGGGTACTGCAAATGCTGGAGATTAGAGTGGTGCTGGAAAAGCACAGGTCAGGCAGCATCCAAGGAGCAGGAAAATTGACGTTTCAGGCAAAAGCCCTTCATCAGGGATGAGGCTGGGAGCCTCAGGGATGCAGAGATAAATGAAGAGAGGGGCGGTGGGGCTGGGGAGAAGGTAGGTGAGAGTGCAATAGGTGGATGGAGGTGGGGTGATAGGTCAGAGAGGAGGGTGGAGCGGATAGATGGGAAGGAAGATTGACAGATGGGACAGGTCATGAGGATGGTGCTGAGCTGGAAGGTTAGAACTGGGGTAAGGTTGGAACTGGGGTAAGGTTGTGTGAGGGGAACTGACGAAACTGGTGAAGTCCACATTGATGCTATGGGGTTGAAGATAACGCTGAGGCGGAAGAGGATTCCCCCAGGCACCAGGTGGTGAGAGAGTGGCAGTGGAGGATGCCTAGGACCTGCATGTCCTCCGCAAAGTGGGAGAGGGAGCTGAAATGTTTAGCCACAGGGTGGTGGGATTAATTGGTGAGGGTGTCCCAGAGATGTTCTCTGAAGTGCTCTGCGAGAAGGCGTCCAGTCTCCCCAATGTAGAGGAGACTGCATCAGGAGCAAAAGATACAATAAATGATATTTGTGGAAGTGCAGGTGAAACTTTGATGGATGTGGAAAGCTACATTGGGGCCTTAGACGGAGGTGAGTGGGGAGGTGTGGGTGCAGGTTTTGCAAGTCCTGGAGTGGCAGGACAAGGTGCCGGGAGGGGAAGGTGAGTTTTTGAGGTGCATGAACTTGACCAGGTAGTCGTGGAGGGAACGGTTCCACTAGGCCACTCAGTGCCTGACATCATTAAAGCTTTGGTTCAAACATGGCAAAAAAAAACTTCAGAAATACAGGGTGCGTGACATCTCTTGACATCAAGGCCACATTTGACTAAGCATAGAATTAAGGAGCCTGTGCAAAACTAGAATCAATGCAAATCAGCAGGAATGCTTTTACTGGTTGGAATCATACCTAGGACCAGGAAGACAATGATGGTTGGAGATCAGTCATCTCAGCTGGAGTACTCAGGGTATTTTTTTTCTAATCTGCTTCATCCAATTAACCTGTTCAGAGAAATTAATATACACTACTGCAACATGTAGGTCTGGAACCCAGGTTGATACTAACGTTGCACCACAACAGCCTGGTGTCCTGGGCTAAACAATCTTCAGCTGCTTCGATAATCTTGCCTCCACCATAAAAAGGTTAGAAATAAAAAATAACACACAACAAAACAGCAAGGAACAGGCCCTTCAAGTCTTTGCTGCCACATTTTTGCCCTTCCATACTAAAACTGTCTTCACTTCACAGGATCCAAATCCCTCTATTCCCTTCCATCTTGAACCTGTGTCCCCTAGTAATTTACCCCTTTACCCTGGGAAAAAGCCTCATACTTTCCACTTTATCCGTCACATGCATAATCTTTAAACTTCAGTTAGGTTGCCCCTCAACCTCCTGCATTCCAGTGAAAACAAACCCAGTCTATCCAAACTCTTCATATCTAAAATTCCCCATAACAGGCAATATCCTGGGAAACCATTTCAGTACCCTCTCCAAAGCATCCACATCTTCTGCTAGTGTGGTGACCAGAATTGTATGCAATAGTCAAAGTGCTCCCTGACTAAAGTCCGATAAAGCTGCAGCATAACTTGTCTATCCTATACTCAATACTCTATTCTTATTCCAATAAAGGCAAGCATACCATAAGCCTTTTTTTACTACCTTATCTACCTGTGTTGCCACCTTCAGTGATCTGGACACCCCGATCTCTCTGCATATCAATACTCCTAAGGGTTCTGCCATTCACTGTATAATTTTCAGCTGTACTTGACCTTCCAAAAATGCATCACCTCGTATCTGTCCCGATTAAACTCCATCTGCTATTTTTCTGCCTATGCCTCCAACTGCCCTATATCCTGCTGTATCCTGAGAATCTTCCACACTATCCATAACACCACCAATCTTTGTATCATCCACAAACTTACTGATTAGATCAGCTACATTTTCCTCCTAAATCATTTATGTAAATCACGAACAGCAGAGATCGTAGCACTGATCCCTGTGGTGTTGAACACTATTAGTCACAACCCTCCTTTCTGGAGAGCATCCTTCTGCTGCCACCCTCTGTCTCCTATGACTAAGCCAGTTGTATATCCATCTTGCCAGCTCACCCCTGATACCATGTGACTTCACCTTTTGTGTCAGTCTGCCATGAGACCTTGTCAAAGGCTTCACTAAAGTCCATGTAGACAACATGAACCACATTTCCCTCAATCATCTTCATGACCTCCACAAAAAACTCGTTCAAGTTAGCGAGGCATGATTTCCCACATTCGGAACCACGCTGTCAATCGCTAATAAGTCTATTTGCTTTTAAATGCGTATAGATCTTGTCCCGTTGAATCTTTTCCAATAATTTCCCTACCACCGACAGGAGTCTCACAGGTCTGTAATTTCCAAGATTATCCCTGCTACCCTTCTTAAACAATGGGACAACACTGGCTATTCTCCAGTCCTCTATGACCTCACCTGTAGGCAAACAGGATACAAAGATATCTGTCCATGCTCCAGCAATTTGTTTTCTTGACTCCTTCAATATTCTGGAATAGATCCCATCAGGGCCTGGAGACTCATCTCCCTTAACACTTTAAGATGCACAACACTTCTTTCTTTTTAATTGGATCTTGGCTGAGAAACTCAACTCCCTGAGATCATCCTCCACCAAATCGTTCTCTTGGATGAATAGTGGCACAAAGGATTCGTTTAGGACCTCACTGGCCTTTTCAGACTCCATACAGATTCCCTCCTTTGTCCTTGCACAGGCCAACCCTTTCCCTAGCTACCCTCTATATGTATAAAAAGCCTCGAGATTCTCCCTAATCCAAATTACTAATGACTGTTCATAACCCCTTTTTAGCCCTAATTCCTTGTTTAAATTCTTTCCTACTTTCCTTATGTACTTCATCAGTTCCCATCCTCTTGACCTTACATATGCTTCCTTTTTCTTTCTGACCAAGGTCATAACACCTCTGGTCATACGAGATTCACATAACTAGCCATGCCTATCCTTTATTCGAGCAAGAACATGCCATTCCTGAACTCTAATCTATTGCCATTTGAAATACTCCCACATAGAGTCATAGAGATGTACAGCATGGAAACAGACCCTGCAGCTCATTCCACACATGTCCGATTTACTCTCAAATAGCCACCTCCAATCAAAATTCTCCAGTTCCTGTCTATATTGTTGGAGTTTGCCTTCCCCCAATTTAACACCTTCACCCAAGGAATACTGTCATCCCTATCCTTGAGTAACTTAAAACTCACAGTATTATGGTCACTGTTCCCAAAATGTTCCCCCACTGAAACTTCACTCACCTGGCCAGGTTCATTTCTCAACACTAGGTCCAGTACAACCCTTTCCTTGGTTGGACTGTTTACATATTGTGTCAAGAATCATAGCTGAATGGTCCTTATAAATTCTGCCCCATTCAAGCCCCAAGCACGTAGTGAGTCCCAGTCAATATAAGGGAAGTTAAAATCTAAAAAGACATTCAAGTCAGTAAGGGAGGCAATGGGAAATAATGGGGCAAAGAATACAACTGGGAAAATGAGTCGAAGGGCAAAGGCAGGGAAATGTCTGTTGGTTAATGTGTTAGACTGTCTGAACCACAAAACAACTAGCAGCCAAGTTCAGCAGAAAAAGAAAAAAAAAAATTTAAAAAGGGGGCGGCACGGTGGCACAGTGGTTAGCACTGTTGCCTCACAGCGCCAGAGACCCGGGTTCAATTCCCGCCTCAGGCGACTGACTGTGTGGAGTTTGCACGTTCTCCCCGTGTCAGCGTGGGTTTCCTCCGGGTGCTTAAATGTAGGGGTATGGTGGGTTGTGCTTCGGCGGGTCGGTGTGGACTTGTTGGGCCGAAGGGCCTGTTTCCACACTGTAATCTAATCTAAATCTAATCTAAATCTAAATCTAAAATCACCTACAAGAGCAACCTGCTGTTTTTATATCTTTCCAAAGTCTGTCAACATATTCTCCCCTCTATCTACCACTTGCTCTTGACAGGCCTATAGTATACCTCCAGCATTGTGATTTCATCTTTCCTGTTCCTGAGTTCTACCCATATTACCTCCCTACACGAGTCCTGATGTTTCTTCCCTCAGTACAGCTGAGAGATACTCCTCTACCAGTAATGCAATTCCCCCACTCCTTTTACTTCCCCATCTATCACACCTGTAAATGTCCAAATCTTGGGACATCCAGCTGCCACACCTGTCCCTCTTTCAGCCAAGCTTCTGTAATTTCAATAATGTCATAGTTCCAAGTATTAACCAAAGCTCTAAGCTCATCTACCTTGCCTATTACACTTCTGGCATTGAAACATGTGCATTTCAGACAAATGCCCCTGCTCTTTGCAGCAGCATTTCCCTGCCTGTTTTTGTTCTTAGTAATGTTTGCCTTCGTTTATACATCTCCCTCAATTTCTGCATCTACAATCCTACTCCTCTGGATCACGTAGCCTTGCCACACTAGTTTAAACCCTCCCCGACCACTCTACCAAGTATCCCCCCCTTCTCCCCCACCCCGCCAAGGACATCAGTCCTGGTCCTGCCCAGGTGTAACCTCGCCAGTTTGTACAGTTCCTACCTCCCCCAGTGCCCAAAGTGAGGACACTTGCTGATGCTTGCATAACACAGCACCATTCATGATTTCTCAGATACTGGAGACATCCATGTCCAAATACAGCATGGTATACATGTCAGGAAAATGCATAATTCGAAGGAAAAGCAAATTCTCACTACAAGATCAAAAGTTCTAAGAATTCTCTCAAATATTGTTGGCACTTGATACAATCAGTGGTATAGGTCAGTAAAGCACACAACTCGTCAAGATACCCAACTTATTCTTCGCCACTCCAAACTGCACTACCTAACTCCCAATTCACTCCTTCACTTTACTTCACTACAACTCCATCTGAACCAAAGTTTTTCTACTTCTAACCCACTCACTCCACACATGAGCTCACTCCCATCAATCCCAACTTGGGCTGACAAGTGGCAAGTAACATTCACTCCACGCAAGTGCCAAGCATTGACCATTGTCAACAAGAGAAACTAATATCACAACAGGACATGCAATGGCATTAACATTTCTGAATTCCCCACTAACAACCACCTAGGAGATACCATTGACCATGAAGGGAACTGTGTATATATATTTTGGATCAAATAGCAGGTCTAGTAATATTGCGACAAGTTACCAACTTCTTGACGCCCCAAAGCCTGTCTGCAATTGAAATCAGGAGTGTGGGTGCGTAGAGTTACCAACAACACTCAAGAGGCTTGACACCATCAAAAATAAAACAACTCGCTTGACTGGCACACACCAAGAAATATTCATTGCTTCCATCATAGATACTCAGTGGTCGTGCATTCCATCTACAAGATGCACTGCAGAAATTCATTAAGGCTGCTTAAATTAACCGTCCTCTTCTCCCCTCTCGTATCTCTCCACCATCTCCATTACATCAAGACCTCTTCCATCCTCATCTGTCATCCTGTGATGAAAACCCATATCCATCGTATGTTCGCTGCCCTGTATCCCCACCCAGCTATATACCCTAAAGCCATCACCTGCCCCCTCACCCACGTTCACCACACAGTGTCATTGTGTGCACCCTGCCCCTTTACATACTCTCACCTCAATCACCTGCCTGGTCCTTTCTGCCTCTTTTCCCTCTGTTCAAGGCTCTGGTGAAAAGCAGACTAAAGCACTCTTTTCTGTCTCCACAGATGTTGCCTGATCTGCATGAGTATTCATAGCATCTGCAAAACTTTGCTTTTGCCACACAAAAACTGCTCCTAGTTCATCAGGCACAAGGCAATTCAACTCTCACCTCAAGCTCATTGAGTCGCTGTATTCTTGGTGTAAAGTGAAAGTTCTTCACTTCACAGGCAAATGGTGGCTGCCAGTCCTGAAAAAGAAGAGGAAATTGAAAGCTTCCATCTTAAGAAAGATCTACAATAAATGAAGTAAAAGCAGGACCCGGACATTCAGTCGCTTGTCTGTGCTTTTCCTTTCAATCGATCATGGCTGATCAGCCTATTTCAAACCTGCATTCCCATCGATACTACTGCTGTGCCATTTTTCTTCCCCATATCAGTCGAAGCAAAACACTCAGAGACACAGTGCAGTCTTACGTTCTTCATCTTTATTCCGGGCCCTGGAGGCAGAGAGAACAATCGCCCATGCGCACAGGGACAGGAGTTCTCGGTCTTCTCTCGAACAGCAGTTTTTTAATGAATTATATAGTAACTTACAGGGATGAGCATCCAGATAAGGCAACATACATATTGATTGGTGACTGTTACAATCAATGAGTGTCAATAGTAAAAATTAAGCCATCTGCTGTTATGCAATGAATGTTCTTAACCTTATTAAGTGGCTTCACATAATGAATGCATTTCACCTGGTTAACTGACTTTACATACCGAATGCATTTTCATCTTATCAAATAGCTTTACTTAATGAATGCTTTTTCACCTTGTTAACCCACCACTCTTGCCTCCAGCACCTCACTGTAAATTCTTATCTGATCCGAGTCATGCGAGTTGAACCTTTTGTTTCACAAAACTTAAAACTTAACTCTATCGCTACCTGTGCATACCCTAAACACTTTCACAACACTTAGTGATCTTTCACCACCCCTTACTTTGCAATAATCTACCAACCTGATTCTGCTTCAGCCACCTTTCAATAAAGAGTTCCAATGACACACAACCCTCCAAAAGAAAAGACTTTGTCTTGTCTCTTTTTAAATGGGTGATCATTTATTTCAAAATAGCGATCCTGAGTCCTAGATTCTCCCAAATGAGAACAGTTTTCGCCATAGGATCTCATGTTTCAATCAAGTCATCTCTTCCTCCTTCAAACTCCAATGATACAAGAACTAGCAATTTTCAGGTTTTTCTCCAACGACAATTTCCTCATTCCAGGTAACAGTCTAGTGAATATTTTGAGCTGCTTGCAATGCATTTACATCTTTCCTTAAGTAAACCAATACTATACACAAATACTTCAGATGCAGTCTCAGCAGTGCCCTCCCAACCAGTTGAGGTTATCACAAATGTGTCTCCTCTTCAACCTCTACCCTAGCTGGAGGCGTGGTGACCACTACCAGTTCTCTCTCCAAAAGGAGAGTCTTCCCATAGTCTGGAATGACTGATGTGACTTTACCCTTGTATTTGCGATTTGTAATTCGCCCTGGCACAATTTTTCTTAAAGCAGAGGTCATTACTGAACTGTGCTGAATAATACTCTCAAAAGTGAACTGAGATCAATTCAATTCACGTAGTTTCCACATATATGCCCCAAACTAAGATTTATGATTCTACTGCTTTAAGGCCTCAGACATAGTCCAGTACCAATCCACCACCCCCACCCTCCCCATCACTCTAGCTTCTTTTGACAATGTTATCTCTCAGTTAATGTGCATGAGATCAATAAATAATCTTTTCTTACATGGTTGATACTCTCAAGATTGTAGATAACACAATCATTCAGGCTGGAGAAGGACTGCAACAACATACATTAATGAACTTGCACAATGAACATGAAATTGGTACAGAGGGCCATAGATATCCATAAGCAAGGTCTGCACAAATTAATTCAAGCAAGGTGATGTTCAAGCAGTGATGCTCACCACTGACCATCAAATAATCTTAAACCCTGTAAAGTACTAAAGCACTATCCATGATTAATCCCAGAATGCATTGCTGCCAAACCCTGTGGCACAGTGGTAATGTCATTGGGCTTACAATCACAACCGAGAACAATGTACTTCGGATGCAGGTTTGAATTCCATCACTGGCAGATAATGTCATAATTGAAGTAAAAAATGAATTAAAAGCTTGCCTGGTGGTTTAACCATTGCCGACTGTGGTAAACATCTGTTGACATTCTATTGGAAAAACCATTGAGGAGAAAGTGAGGTCTACAGATGCTGGAGATCAGAGCAGATTCCTGAAGAAGGGCTTATGCCCGAAACGTCGATTCTCCTGTTCCCTGGATGCTGCCTGACCTGCTGCGCTTTTCCAGCAACACATTTTCAGCTATTGGAAAAACCAATCTACCATTTCATCTAATCTGGCCTGAACTGAATCCAGATCCATGCCTCTGTGGCCACCTCATGATATAGCCCAAGAAGCTATTCTGATGTACCAAAAGGCTATGACATCTTACAAAATAAATAAAATCAGATTAAATACTAAACATCAACCAAAGCACTGGATGTGACAAGGCTAAAGAGCCTTGTTGACAAAGTTCTCCTTACCAACATCTGGCAGCTTCTGCCAGAATTGTGAAAGCTGCACCATAGACTAATTAAGAACTGTTTCATACTCATGTAATCATAGAATCATCCCATACAGAAAATGCTCTTTTGCCTATTTCTCACAGAAATCTATAAAGTTCTGACAGAACAGGGTAGGAAGGATGTTCCTGATGGTGGGGAGTTCAGAATCAGGTGCCATCATTTAAGGATGACTGAACTATTTAGGACTCAAAAGAGGAATTTCTTCACACAGAGAGAGGAGCGAGGGTGTGGAATTCACTGCGGCATAAAGTGGTTGGGGCAAAAACACTGCTAGTTTTCAAGAAAGGCACAGACATTGGTTGCTGGCTGAGGATTAGGGTACTGAGCTCGATAATCAACCATGATCAAATCGAATCACATAGTAGACTGCTGCCTGCATTTCAAATATGAGGTTTCCCCACCTTTACCCTCCTAGCTACCGCATTTCAGAAACAGGAAAGGAGGTTACCCTGTTGGAAGTTTTTTATTGGCCTTCAAATAGTTCGAGAAATGTCGAGGAAAGGATTGCAAAGGTAATTCTGGATAGGAGCAAGAGGAACAGGGTATTTGTTATGGGGGACTTTAACTTTCCAAATATTGACTGGAAATACTATAGTTCAAATACTTTAGATGGATCACTTTTTGTCCAGTGTGTGCAGGAGGGTTTCCTGACAGTATATCAACAAGCCAACAAGGGGCGACACCACGTTGGATTTGGTACTGGGTAATGAACCTGGCCAGGTGTTAGATTTGGAGATAGGTGAGCACTTTGGTGATAGTGACCATAATTCAATTATGTTTACTTTAGCGATCGAAAGGGACATGCCACAGGGCAAGAGTTATTGCTGGGGGGAAAAGGCAATTATGATGCAATTAAGGAAGACATGGTTAGGAACATGGGACTGGGATATCATAGCAATTATGGAAACATGGCTCAGGGATGGGCAGGACTGGCAGCTTAATATTCCAGGATACAAATGCTACAGGAAGGATAGAAAGGGAGGCGAGAGAGGAGGGGGACTGGCATTTTTGATAAGGGATAGCATTACAGCTGTGCTGAGGGAGCATAATCCCGGAAATACATCCAGGGAAGTGATTTGGGTGGAACTGAGAAATAAGAAAGGGATGATCACATTATTGGGATTGTATTATAGACCC
>NC_057728.1:149505-192584 GCF_004010195.1 Chiloscyllium plagiosum | reverse complement strand
AGACCTAAGGGGCAACCTTTTCACACAGAGGTTGGTATGTGTATGGAATAAGCTGCTAGAGGATGTGGTGGAGGCTGGTACAATTGCAATATTTAAGAGGCATTTGGATGGGTATATGAATAGGTAGGGTTTGGAGGGATATGGACCGGGTGCTGGCAGATGGGACTAGATTGGGTTGGGATATCTGGTCGGCATGGACGAGTTGGACCAAAGAGTCTGTTTCCATGCTGTACATCTCTATGACTCTATTTAGGATGCATAGGACGGGGAAGGAAACTGCAGGGAATGGGCACAATTGAAATGTGGAGTTTATTCAAGGAACAGCTACAGCGCATCCTTGATAGATATGTCCCTGTCAGGCAGGGAGGAAGTGATCGAGTGAGGGAGCCGTGATTTACGAAAGAAATTTAAACTCGTCAAGAGGAAGAAGGCCACTTATGTTAGGATGAGATGTGAAAGTTCAGTGAGGGCACTTGAGAGTTACAAGTTAGCCAGGAAAGACCTAAAGAGAGAGCTAAGAGCCAGGAGGGGACGTGAGACATTGTTGGCAGTAGGATCAAGACACGGCATGGTGGCTCAGTGGTCAGCTGTGCTGCCTCAGAGCGCCAGGGACCCGGGTTTGATTCCAGCCCGGGCGTCTGTCTGTGTGGTGTTTGCACATTCTCCCAGTGTCTGCGTGGGTTTCCTCCAATAATCCAAAGATGTGCAGGTTAGGTGAATTGGCCATGCTAAATTGCCCCATCATGTTCAGGGATCTATAGATTAGGTGCATTAGTCAGGGGTAAATGTAGAGTGATAGGGTAGGGTAATGGGTCCGGGTTGGTTGCTCTTCAGAGGGTCAGTGTGGATTTGTTGGGCTGAACAGCCTGTTTCCACACTGTAGGGATTCTGTAGAAAACACTAAAGCTTTCTATAGGTATATCTATAAGAAAGGATTAAGAGAAAGATTAGGGCCAATCAAGGATAGTAGTGGGAAGTTGTGCATGGAATCAGAGGAGATAGGGGAAGTGCTCAAAGAATATTTTTCGTCAGTATTTACACTGGCAAAAAAGACAATGTTGTCGAGCAGAAGACTGAGATCCGGGCTACTGGAGTAGACAGGACTGACATTTGCAAGGAAGGGGTATGAGCAGTTCAGGAAATGGTGAAAATAGATAAGATCCCTAAGCCGGATGGGATTTATCCTCGGATTTTCAGGAAAGCCAGGGAGGAGACTACACAGCCTTTGGCTTTGATCTTTATGTTGTCATTGTCGACAGGAATAGTGCCAGAAGACTATTGCTGGAGGATAGCAAAGGTTGTCCCCTTGTTCAGGAAAGGGAGTAGAGACAACCTTGATAATTATAGATTAGTGAGCCTTATTTTGGTTGTGGGTAAAGTGTTGGAAAAGGTTATAAGAGATAGGACGTATAATCATCTCGAAAGGAATACGTTGATTAGGGATAGTCAACACTGTTTTGAGAAGGATAGGTTGTGCCTCACAAACCTTATTGAGTTCTTTGAGATGGTGACCAAACAGGTGGATGAGTATAAAGCAGTTTATGTGGTGTATATGGATTTCAGTAAGGCGTTTGATAAGGTTCCCCACAGTAGGCTATTGCACAAAATACAGAGGAATGGGATTGAGGGTTATTTAGCAGTTTGGTTCAGAAGTTGGCTAGCTGAAAGAAGACAGAGGGTGATGGTCGTTAGGAAAGACTCATCCTGGAGTTCAGTTACTAGTGGTGTACTACAAGGATCTGTTTTGGGGCCACCGCTGTTTGTCATTTTTATAAATGACCTGGATAAGGGTGTAGAAGGATGGGTTAGTAAATTTGCGTATGACACTAAGGTCGGTGGAGTTACGGATAGTGCCAAAGGATATTGCAGATTACAGAAGGACATAGATAAGCTGCAGAGCTGGGCTGAGGTGTGGCAAGTGGAGTTTAATGCAGAAAAGTGAGACGTGATTCACTCTGGAAGGAGCAACAGAAATAAAGAGTACTGGGCTAATGGAAAGGATCTTGGTAGTCTGGATAAGCAGAGAGATCAGTGTCCACGTATATAAATCCCTGAAAGTTACCATCCAGGCTGATAGGTTGTTAAGAAGGCATATAGTGTGTTAGCTTTTATTAGTTGAGAGATTGAGTTTCGGAGCCATGTGGTCATGCTGCAGCTGTACAAAACTCTGGTGCGGCCACATTCAGAGTGCTGCATACAGTTCTGGTCACCGCACTATCGTGAGGACGTGGAAGCTTTGGAAGGGGTACAGAGAAGATTTACTAGGAATTTGCCTGGTATGGAGGGAAAGTCATATGAGGAAGGGATGAGAGACTTGATGCTGCTTTCAGAAGGAAGTTGAAAGGTGACATATAAGATAATCAGAAGGTTAGTTGGGCTGGACAGTGAGAGCCTTTTCTTTGGATGGTGATGGCTAGCATGGGGGACAGAGTTTTAAATTGAGGGGTGATAGATATAGGACAGATATCAGAGGTAGTTTCTTTACTCAGTATACGGGCATGGAACTCACTGCCTGCAACAGTAGTAGACTTGCCAACTTTAAGGGCATTTAAATGGTCATTGGATAAACATATGGATAAAAATGGAATAGTGTAGGATTGATGGGCTTCAGATTGGCACAACATCGAGAGCTGAATGAACTGTACTGCACTGGAATGTTCTATATACAAAATTAGGAGCAGGAGTAGACCATCTGATCTATGAAGCTTGCTCCACCATTCAAAAAGATCATGGTATATCTTTTCATGGTCTCAGCTCCATTTACCCACCCGCTCATCATAACGCTTAATTTCTTTACTGTTCAAAACTCTAATATCTGCCTTAAAAACATGCAATGAGGTAGTTTCAACTGGTTCACTGGGCAGGGAACTCCACAGATTCACAACCCTCAAGTTCCTCCTCAGCCCAGACCAAAACTTTGCAATTTGTTTCGGTAAGTGTACAGTGAAGATTACCCGAAATTAGCTAGGTTGACTACCAGGTTTTACAACAGACAAAAGATTAATTCACAAAATTACACAACGAAACACAAAGAACCGAATAAAGAACCCCTACAGAACTCAATCTGTCCAAACCAGAGACTTAATTATGCAGTTCCAAATATACACAAAAATCCCAATAAGCAAACCACCGTTAAAGAAAAACTGTAAAAATGGAACAAATGCTTATAGGTTGAAGTTAAAAGGGCAGAAGGAGAAACAGAGCCCGTTTCCACACAGCTCATTGTTGAACTCCTAACTAGTTCTGGACTAAACTGTTCAGCTAGAGAGCTGACCGCTCCCCTTTCATTATACAGGTCACTTCTAAAACATGACCACTTTGGCCTGAAGTCTCATTTGTTTACATATAAATACCCTTTAATCTCTGTATCAAACCAGTCTAATCAGAACCGGGAGCTGTTTATGACCCCTCTGAAAAAACAACAAGGACACAGTATCCTTGAGAAAAGGAACAGATTTTAGAAGCATTGACCAGCTTTGTGACACAGAAGATCTGAAAGTTTCCTAAAGGATAGTTTGTGAGTGGGCAAAGGCATGGCAGATTAAGTACAATGTTGGTGGATGTGATGTCATCTATTTTGTTAGGAATATCAGTAAAAAAAAAGACGATTACTTGAATGTTAAAAAAATTGCAGCAAGATGCGGTATGGGGGACCTGGATGCCCTTGTGCATGAATCAGAGAAGGTTGGTCTGCAGGTACAATAATTATGAAGGCAAATGGAATTTTGTCCTTCATTGTTAAAGGGAAGGAGTTTAAAAGCAGGGAGGTTACATTGTAGATGTATAGAGTGCTGGTGAGACCACACCTGGAGTACTGCATACAGCTTTGGTCTCTTTATTTGAGAAAGGATGTACTGGCACTAGAGAGTGGCAGAAGTGATTCACTAGGTTGATTCTGGAGTTGAGAGCATTGGCTTATGAGGAAAGACTGAATAGACTGGGATTATATTCATTGGAATTTAGAAGAATGGGGGGTTATTTTACAGAAACATAAAATTATGAAAGACGATAGAAGCAAGCATGTTGTTTCCACTGGCAAGTGAAACTGGAACAAGAGGGTACAACATCAAAATTAGAGATAGCAGCTTTCTGACTGAATAGAGGAGAAAGTTTTCACCCAAACAGTTGTGAATCTGTGGAATACCCTCCCTCGTAGATAATTCCTTTACTGTTCAAAAAAGTTAAACGTTATCGTGAGACAATTAAGTGATGCAGAAGTCCCGAAAAGATCAGCCATGATCTTATTGAATGGCAGAGTGAGCTCGAAGGGCTGGATGTTGTACTCCTGGTTCTTATGTCTTTCTGTTCTTGTCCATGCCCCTCAATTTTCCACACCTCCGTCAGGTCCCCCTTCAACCTCCTCTGCTCTAAGAAAAGCAACCCAAGCTTAGACAGTCTCTATTCACAGGTAAAGTGCTCCATCCCAGACACTATTCTGGTACATCTGCTCTGCAACTAGAGCTATACACTGTACTCAGATTAAGGCCTAACCAAAGTTCTACACAGCTCCAGCACAACCTCCCTACTCTTATAAGAATCACACAGCATGGAAACAATTTGTTCAGCTCACCAACCCGACACTAAACTACACTCATTCTTCATTCCTGATGAAGCAGGCTTTTGTCCGAGACGTTGATTTTCCTGCTCCTCAGATGCTGCCTGACCTGCTATGCTTTTCCAGCATCACTCTAATCTAGACGGCGATGTCCAGCAACTGCAGTCCTCACTTTTGCCTACTAAACTACACTCAAAGCATTTACCTACACTTGACCCCCATAGCCTACTATACGCTACCCAGATACTTAAATGCTGAGAGAGTACCAGACTCCTTCACCCTTTCAAGCAGCATTTTGTATATTGCTACCAGCCTCTGCCTGAAAAAAAATGGTTTTCCTTTCATCACCTCTAATCTACTTACTCATCAACTTAAACTTGTGTCCTGATTTTTGTTTAATTTATTCATTTCTGGGCTACGCATATCACTGGCAGGGCCAGCATTTATTGCATATCCCTAGCTGTCCTCGAGAAAGTAGTGAGCTACTATCTTGGGCTACTTCAGTCCACGTGCTACAAGTAGACCCATAATGTCCTTCGGGAAGAAACTCCAGGATTTTGACCAAGTGACAGTGAAGGCCATGACATAGCAACATATTGCCAAATCATGATGGTGAGTGGCTTGGAAGAGAATTTGAAGGTGGTTGGTGTGCTCATGTATATGATGTTATTCTAAATGGAAATGGTCGAGGATTTGGAAGGTGCTGCCTGAAGATCTTTAGTGAATTTCTGCAGTGCATCTTCTCAACCGCAGCAGCAGATGCTTTTGGATGTGGTGCCAATCAAGAATGTTTTGTTCCAGAAAGTGTCACGCTTCTTGAATGTTTATGGAGCTACACCTATCCAGGCAAAAGAGGAACATTCCATCACATTCCTGTCTTGTGCGTTGTAGATGGTGGACTGGGTTTGAGAAGTCAGAAGGGGAACTACTCACAGTATTTCTTGCCTCTGACCAGCTCTTGCAGCCACTGTGTTTATGTGGCAAGTCCAGTGAAGTTCCTGATCAATAGTTGCAATGTTAAAAGATTAAATGGGAATCTCTCTCCAGCCACTAATATTACATTAAAGAGTTAGACTGCAAAGCTAACATTCTGGAAGTGGGTCAGAGCAACATTGTCTCACAGATAGCATGCAGGAAAGTGGATGACTATCCATTATAATTCACACTTCATTTGGACAGATGTTTGCTACTGCTACTACTCTCCTGCTATTATCAAATTAAACTACCATTCAATCCCTTCCATTCAGAAATGCTTTCTTGCCATTCCCTGAAGCTAGGTATGTCACACTTGTGTTGACTTGGGGAATCACTGAGTCAGGAAATCGTCTGCATAACAGGATTAGGACATAAACATTATCTCAGAGGGTGATCTCATCCTACCATGTGCCTGGGGTAACATACGATTGCGAGTGACTGGGGTTGGTCTTGAGTGGCATGTGACTATGGGGGAGTAGGCAGAGTATCTCAGAGCATAGCCAACGGACCTGTATGAAGGTGAAGTGTTTTCTTTGTTCAGTGCCTCTTTTGAATTGACCTTGTATGCTGCGAGGGCAGTCAAAAAGGGTCACCTAGCTTGTACAAGCTTTAATAAACTTTAACTGGTTGCAGAAGTTGGAGTGCGCAAATTCCATCTCGTATGTGAAACCTCAGGAAAAGAACCTAACATAGTCACCCCCAGAGGAGGATTCAGTGATGGTAACAGGGATACATCCTCCAGCAATAAGTTGCCTAATTCTCCACCACCATCCACCAGAACTGGATGTGTCAGAAGTAGAGAACCCACATCTGTTAGTTGTGGGCTCACTTAGCTCTGTCTATCACATACTGCCTATGCCATGTGAATGCAAGTAATACTGTTTGGTAACTTCACTTGGTTGACATCTCATTTTTTAGTACACCCTCCTTTACTCTCATTGAATTAGGGTTGACTCCCTGGCTTATTGGTAATACAATTCTGCTGCATTGATAAGCCACAGGGCCTCATGGATGTCCAGTTATAAGTTACTTAATCTGTTCAAAGTCTGTCCAATTTAGTGTAGTGATAATGCCACACAATCCAGTGGAGGCTATTCTTAAAGCGAAAGCAGGACTTTTGTCTCCACAAGGACTGAGCAGTGGTCACTCTTACCAATACTAATCATGGACATATGAATCTGCACCCAGCAGATTGTTAAGGATGAAGTCAAGTATGGTTTTCCCTCATTGAATATGTGACAGGTGTTGAGGGAACTAGTCTAGCAGTTGTGTCCTTCAGGCCCCAATCACCTCCGTCAGTAGTGCTGCTACCAAGTCACTCTTGGTAGGGGATATTGAAATCCCCCCCTCTGGAATATAACTGGCACTCTTACTATCCTCAGTACTTCCAAGTGTTGTTCAACATCAAGGAACACTGATTCATCAGGTGATTTTCTTCCCTGCCATGAGGAAGTGATTGTCATGATTTACCATGTCTATGCCTCTCAATTTTGTACAGATTAGCCCTCAGCTTCTGCTGCTCCAAGAAAAACAAAACCAATCTCCACTGCACCCTCTCATCCCTTCCCATAATGTGGCTATCATTTCATCTCTGGCCTTGCATATGCTCTGAAGTGGTTAGAATTTTTTTTTTGCTCCTATATTCTACACGCTGGCAAAAAAAGGCATGTAGGAGTGTCGAAATTAGTGTGGAAGGGGGATGAAAAACATAAGAGTTGGTCGGTACATGGATTGATGGAGAAGATCGACATTAAGAGAAGTTTACAGGAGGAACAGACGAGGCAAGGTTAATGAACAGAGCAGGATTGACAGTCAGAACTGTATTTATTTTAATGCAAGAAAGACAGCTAAGGCTGATGACAACAGTATTAGTCAGCAATTAGAGTGGCTGCTTGAGGGTAAATCCACTTCTAATACTTTTCAAGGCCAGTTCAGAGTTCAGGACCAGCATATTCCTGTGAGGATAAGAGACATGGATGTAAAGATTCAGGAACATTTTTGACTACACTTTCAGTTTTGTCAACTAAGGATAAAAAGGAAGCATTTACAAGGTTGAGGAAACTGAAATCAAAGATCCAAAAAGGAAGCAGAAGGTCTAGAAAGGGCCATGAAATGTCCTTGGTAGTTGGATTAAAGGAGAACCCAAGACATTTTATATATATTAGAAACAGGAGAGTAATTAGGAAAAAAAGGTGAGGGCAACTCAAAAGACACTAGGAAGGAATATATCTTTGGCACCTAAGGAATACGAAAGATCTTTAAATGAGTCCGTCGTATTGATATTCACCAAGGAGAAAGACATGGACGATGGTAAGATTATGGCAGGGGTATGTTGATAGTCTGGGACATGTCAACATTAAGGAGGTGATGTTGAGTGCCTTGAAAAACATGAAGACAAGTCCCCAGGCCTGATAGGAGGCAAGGGAGGAGATTGCTGGAGACTTTACTGAGATCTTTGCATCCTCTTTAGCCACAGGCAAGATCCTAAAAGGACACCACACACTGATCTTTTAAGGAGGACAACAGTGACAATCTAGGTGTTCTGGGCTGGCGAGCCTTACATCAGTGATAGGGAAATTTTGGCGAAGACCCTGAGGGATAGGATATGTGTATCTGAAGAACAGACTTTTTAGGGATAAACAACATGACTTAATGCAGAGTGATCTTATCTCACTTAAATCAAGCTTTTTTTAGGAAATTAAAAATGATTAATGAAGGTATGGCAGTGAATGTTTTTCATATGGAATTGTATTAAAACATTTGACAAGATCACTCATAACTGCTTCCTCCAGAAGGCAGCACCCAAGACAAGTTGGATAAAAATCAGTTGGTGACAAAGCTAGGATAGTTGTGGAGGGGCATTTTTCGGATTGGAGGTCTGCGCAGTGGTGTTCCACAACGAACAGTGCTGGGACCTCTTTTGGTTGCAATAACTTTGGATAAAAAGCAGATGGTCTAATTAGTAAGCTTGCAGGTAACATGAAAGTTTGTGGAGTTATCAATATGAGGAAGGTTACATAAAGCAGTATATCAATCAGTTGCAAAGTTGGGCAGAGAAATAGAAGATGGAGTTTAATTCAGACAAGTGTGAGGTGATGCATTTGGGGAGATCAAATGCAAGAGCAAAGTCAACAGTAACTCTTGGTGGCATTGATGTAGAGTAATAGAGATGTACAGCATGGAAACAGACCCTTCGGTCCAACCCATCCATGCCGATCAGATATCCCAAACCAATTTAGTCCCACCTACCAGCACCCGGCCCATATCCCTCCAAACCCTTCCTATTCATATACCCATCCAAATGCCTTTTAAATGTTGCAATTGTACCAGCCTCCACCACTTCTTCTGGCAGCTCGTTCCATACACGTACCACCCTCTGTGAGAAAAAGTTGCCCCTTAGGTCTCTTTTACATCTTTCCCCTCTCACCCTGAACCTATGCCTTCTAGTTCTGGACTCCCCGGCCCCAGGGAAAATACTTTGTCTATTTATCCTATCCATGCCCTTCAATTTTGTAAACCTCTAAGGTCAGCCCTCAGCCTCTGACACTCCAGGGAATACAGCTCCAGCCTATTCAGCCTCACCCTGTAGCTCAGATCCTCCAACCCTAGCAACATTCTTCTAAATCTTTTCTGAATCCTCCAGACGGATTTTGGATTTCAAGTCCATTGGTCGCTGAAATTGGAGACACAAGTGAATAAGTGTGTAGCATGTTTGCCCTTAATATGGTCAGGGCATTGGGCATAAAAGTTGGCAAGTTATGCTGCAACTTGTACAAGACTTTAGTCAGGCCACACAGTAGCATGCACATTTCTGCTCACTATACTATAGGAAGAATAAGGCGGCTTCGGAGAGAGGGTGCAGAGAGGTTTACCAGGTTGAGGTCTATTACTTACAAAAGGAGAGTTTTGAGAGCTCATCAGTGGCTAAGGGGTGACCTGGCACCAATATATAAAACCTAAATTTGTACAGTAGGGAGCTTTTTTTTTTAAAAAGAAAAGCTTCAATTATAGGTTATGGGCATTGCTGGCAGACTAGTATTTATTGCCCATCCAGAGCTGCTTCCTTGAACCATTTCAGTTCACATGTCGTAGGTTGACTGCAATACCATTAGGTACCTAATTCCAAGATTTTGACCCAGCAGCAACAGGAACTTTTTTTAAGTCAAAAAGGCGAGTGGCTTGGGAGGGACATTGGAGGTGGCTGTGTTCCATGTAACTGCGGTCCTTCTACGTGGAAATGGTCATGGGTTTAGAAGGTTTTGTCTAATATTCTTCCAATTTCTGCATAGATGGCACCCAATGCTGCTACAGGAGTGTCAGTAGCAGTGCGAGTAATGCCAATGAGACAAGCTTGTTTGCAATGGATAGTGTCAAAATACTTGTGTTGGAGTTGCACTCACCTATATTAGTGGTAAGTATTCCATGATGTTCCTGACTTCCACCTTGTAGGTGGTGGCCAGGCTTTAGGGAGTCAGGAAGTGAGTTACTTACTAGCTTCTGTCCTGCCGTTGTAATCAATGTTTGTATGGTTAGTTCACTTCTGGTCAAATGAGAACCTCCAGAATGTTGATAGGGGAGTTAAGATAGTGACATCAGTGGAGAGTTTTCATTCGAATTCCCTTTGACGCTCCTTAATACCGCATTATATGAAATGTGGCCTTGGTGTCAAGGGCTGTGCCTCTCTCTCTCCTCCCCTCTAAAATTTAGCTCTTTGTCCATGTTTGAATCACAGCTGTAATGAGGTGCCCTGGTAGGACCTAAACTGGGCAGGTGCTGCCTGATAGCGCTGACATCTTCTATCACTTTAATTAACAATCAAGAGTAAACTGGGGCAATTAGCAGGGTTAGATTGTCCCTGGGTTTTCTGCACAAACCTATTTGGGTGTTTTTAACATGCCAGTGATATTGCTGTCAAAATGTATGGCACTGTAAAAACACAGCAGGTCAGACAGCATCCAAGTAGAGTCGATGTTTTGGGCATAAGCCCTTCATCAGGAATGATGTCAAAACATTGTGTTGGAGTTGCACTCATCCATCTTAGTACCGAGTATTCTATCATATCTTGACAGAAGCAGTTATGCAGAGGCTGGAATAAGCAGCCCCCCCCAGTCCAGCCCAAGCTTTGGATCCACTAGGCGGATGACACCTTTGTCATCATGAAGTGGATGATATTAGAAGAGACCACAAACAACATCCTTATTGATATAAAGTTCACCAAAGAGGAAGAGAACAACAGACTCCCCTTTCTAGCTGTCAG
Organism: Chiloscyllium plagiosum; assembly: GCF_004010195.1. Classification (NCBI taxonomy): domain Eukaryota; kingdom Metazoa; phylum Chordata; class Chondrichthyes; order Orectolobiformes; family Hemiscylliidae; genus Chiloscyllium; species Chiloscyllium plagiosum. The sequence continues at coordinate 181,797 of NC_057728.1, read as the reverse complement.
TGCGATATTAAAGAGTTAACTTGCTCTGCTAACCTGGAGAGGGGATGGGAGCAGAGCAGACAGGGGCATGGGTTCCTTGCCATTCAAAAGCCTATTTACATCTTCATCCCCTATTCAGAGATCAATAAGAACATTATAGCTGGAATTCTGACTACTCCCTGTAGTTAAAAAAAAAATACAATTCACAATTCACACCAGATCTGGCCATTAAGGGATTATTTGCATTATCGTTTCTGGAGGGGAGGTGGTCACTGCATTGTGTCGAGTGGCATGTGACTGAGTGAGTGACTGGGCATTGTCTTGTGAGCATTACTGACTATGATGGAAAGATTTTGTATAAAGGCAGGACTGTTTTCTTTGTTCAGACAGCTTCCTTGGACACACTTCGCGAGCATGGCAAAGAGTGTTTAGGGTTTCTCCAAAGCTTGTATTGTACTGTACTTATAAATTTTGCTTGTTCACAGAAGTTGCCATTTGCAGTTGCATCAAGTGTGTAAGAATCTCAGGAAAAATAACTCGACAGTAAAACAAAAAGCCAATGGAGAGCTGCAGACTAGCGTCTACAGAAGAACGACAGACCAGATGCTCCGGTAGTTGAGTAATCATCCCAACATTCAATGGGCCACAACACATTGCAGCACCCAGGAACTGAGGTGCCAAAGAACACCTATTCAACAACAGGTTCCCACTAAGCAGTCGGCCAATTCTTACACAAGAAACCTAAACAAGACGATAAGATGCCCAGAGACTCTCGCCATGGTACCATACAGAGGTGACGACCAGACTACTCCAGCTCTGTGTTGTAGATTTGTGGGCTACCATGATGCCACAAACAACTCTTGATGAATCTAAAGGACCCTTTTCCAAGAGCCAGAACGAATGTCAAATAAAATAGCCCGCAGGGACTGCAACAAACATTATATCTGACAGACTGGCAGGAAACTAGCCACCAAGATACATGAGCACCAACTAGCCACCAAAAGACATGACCAATTATCACTAATATCCTTACACAGACAACTAGACACCAATTTGACCAGAACAATACAACCATCCTGGGACAGGCTAAACAAAGACCACATTCCTAGAGGCCTGGCATTCAAACTGGAGCTCCAATATACATAGATTTGGACGCCAATGACCAACCTCAAAAAGAACCGAAAGTGACATCACTCACCACAACAGACCAAGACAAAGAGAAAGTAGGACAGCACATCAGCTCACTAATATTACCTAGCGTGGTGATGAAATATCTGAGAACAAACCTTCCAGCTCAGCGAGCTAACTTGGAACCTATTCCATCACGTTCCTGACTTGCATCTTGTACATAGAACAGAACAATACAGCGCACAACAAGCGCTTCGGCCCTCAATGTTGCGCCGACTTGTGAACTATTCTCAGCTCGTCCCCCCTACACTATCTCATCATCCATGTGCTTATCTAAGGATTGTTTAAATTTCCCTAATGTGGCTGATTTAACTACATTGGCAGGTAGAGCAGTCCACACCCCTAGCACTCTCTGCGTAAAGAACGTTCCTCTGACATCTGTCTTATATCTATCACCCCTCAATTTGTAGTTATGCCCCTTCATACAAGCTGACATCATCCTAGTGTCATGGAAATTAAATCTACTTGACTCAATAATTAGCAAGAGCAAAGCAAAGCAAAGGTCTTTATTAAAAATCCTTCAGGATTTTAACTCATTACACTAAGTCAGATGCCTCAATGCAAAGAGTACTGAAACGTTACACAGACGCCTGCCTTATAACATTCCTTATCTCTCACTCTCAAGGGCAGAGACTGGGGAAACTCAAGTTGTTATCCTCTCATCCCCTGGTCCTAGACAGGAGTTATTCAGCTTTCACTGAGTTCAACTATCACAAGGTCGAGTTGAATGTTTACAGAATTCAAACAGAGACAAGCTGACTGCAAACCTTCAAAGCATCATTTACAAAGCTCAGTACAGCATTGATCTAAACAAAAGCATTCTCTTTAAATTTCACAGTAAATGGATAACTTTCCTTTACACTCGGAAAAAGTATTTCACTGACTACCCTATCTAATCCTCTGATCATATTGTATGTCTCTATCAAATCCCCCCTTAGCCTTCTTTCCAATGAGCACAGACCAAAGTCTCTCAGCCTTTCCTCATAAGACCTTCCCTCCAGACCAGGCAACATCCTGGTAAATCTCCTCTGCACCTTTTTCCAATGCTTCTACATTCTTTCTGTAATGAGGCAACCAGAACTGTACACAATAGTCCAAGTGTGGCTGCACCAGCGTTTTGTATAGTTGCAGCACGATATTGCTGTTCCAGAACTCAATCCCTCTACCAATGAAACCTAACACACCGTATGCCTTCTTCACAGCACTATCCACCTGGGTGGCAACTTTCAGGGATCTATGCACATGGACTCCAAGATCCTTCTGCACATCCACACTACCAAGAATCTGTCCATTGACCCAGTACTCTACTTTCCTGTTCTTCCCAAAGTGCTACACCTCACATTTAGCTGCATTGAACTATTTGCCACACCTCAGCCCAATTCTGTAGTTTATCCAAATCCCCTTGCAACATTCTTCCAAACTGTCCATGACTCCACCAACTTTAGTGTCACCTGCAAATTTACTAACCCATCCACCTGTGTCTTTTTATAAATGACTTAGACGCAGGCAAACAGCCGTGTCCCAAAACAGATCCTTGTGGCACACCACTAGAAACTGGACTCCAGACTGAATATTTTCCATCAACCACCACTCTCTGCCTTCTTTCAGAAAGCCAGCTTCTAATCCAAACTGCTAAATCACCCTCAACCCCATGCCTCTGCATTTTCTCCATCAGCCTACCATGTAGAACATTATCAAAGGCTTTACTGAAGTCCATGTATACCACGTCAACCGGCCTACCCTCATCTACATGCTTGGTCACCTTCTCAAAAAAAAAATGATGTTTGAGAGACACGACCTGTTAACTATCTGAAATCAAATTGCTGCTTGCAAGGCGATTATAAATCTCATCTCTTATAATCCTTTCCAAAACCTTTCCTACAACAGAAGTAAGGCTCACTGGTCTATAATTACCTGGGTCATCTCTACTGCCCTTCTTGAACAAGGGCACAACATTTGCAATCCTGCAGTCCTCTGGTACTAAACCTTTAGACAGTGATGACTCAAATATCAAAGCCAAAGGCTCTGCTATCTCCTCCCTAGCTTCCCAGAGAATCCTCGGATAAATCCCGTCCGGCCTAGGGGACTTATCAATTCTAGAAGGAGTGAAAGTAGACAACACTTGTGCGTAACTAACCTCAATCCTTTCTAGTCTAATATCTCGTACCTCATTCTTCTTTTCCTGAGTGAACACCAATGAGAAATGTTCATTTAGCACCTTTCCGATCTCTACAGGGTCCACACAACTTCCCACTTCTATCTTTGACTGGCCCTATTCCTAATCATCCTTTTATTCCTCACATACCTATAGAAAGCTTTAGGGTTCTCCTTTATTCTATTTGCTAAAGATTGCTCATGTCCTCTTTGCTCTTAACTCTTTAAATCCTTCCTAGCTGATCTGTAACTCTGTCATCTCATCTGAACCATCTTGCCTCATCAACACATAAGCCTCCTTCTTAACAAGAGATGCGATTTCTGTTGTAAACCACAGTTCCCTTACCTTATCACTTCCTCCCTACCTGACAGGGACATACCTATCAAGGACACAATATCTGTTCCTAAACCAGCTCCACATCGATTGTCTGCATCCCCTGCATTTTGCTACTCCATTCTATGCATCCTAATGCTTGCCTAATCACATTATAATTGCCCTGCCCCATCGATAACTCTTGACCTGTGACATGTGCCTATCCCTTTCCATCGCTAAACTAAACGTAATTAAATTATGGTCACTGTCTCCAAAGTGCTCACCTACAACTAAATCAAACACCTGGCCTGGTTCATTACCAAGCACCAGATCCAATGTGGCCACCCCTCTCGTCAGCCCTTTGACATACTGTGTCAGGAAAGCCTCCTGTACACATTGGACAAAAACTGATCCATCCAATGGACTAGAGCTATACCATTTCCAGTCAACGTTGGGGAAGTTAAAGTCCCCCATAATGACTACCCTGTTCTTTTCACTCCAACCCAGAATAATTTTGCTAATCCTCTTCCACCTCCCTGAAACTCTGTGGAGGCCTATTTAAAAAAACTCCAAGAAGTGTGACCTCCTCTCCTGTTTCTAACCTCAGCAGACGAGTCTTCATCAAAAGATCTCTCAGCCACAGTTATACTATCTTTGACTAACAAGGCCACACCTCCCCCTCTTACCTCCTTGCCTGTTTTTAATGAAATATCTAAACCCTGGAACCTGCAACATCTATTCCTTATCCTACTCTATCCAGGTCTCCAAAATGTCCACAACATCGAACTCCCAGGTACCTATCTATGCTGCAAGCTCACCTAACTTATTCTGGATACTTCTGACATTGAAGTAGACACACTTCAAACCAGTTTGCTGTCTGCCAGCACATTCCTGACCCTGAAATCTTGTCTCTGTCCCTCCTACTCATCCATCTCCCTCTTATAAGTCCTTTCTGAAGGAGGGACTATGCCTGCAATGTTGACTCTCCCGCTCCTTGGCCACTGCCAGACCTGCTGCGCTTTTCCAGTACCATACTTTTGACTCTGATCTCCAGCATCTCAATCCTCACTTTTTCCTACTAGAGATGTAGCTGTACTGGAACAGCTTTGATAGGTGCATGGACAAGTCTGAAGCATAATCTTGCAATGTCAGAGAGATCCTTAATACAGGGTACATATGTTTGCTATTATACATTGCATGATAATGCTTACCTCCTAATTCGCATCTGGAATACAGTCTTAAGTGCTTGTTTCAATGGATTGTTGCTACCTGTCCTCTGAAGGATTGCAAGCATAGTGCGAAGAAAAAGCACTGCTGTTAGGCTGGATGTTAAATTAGAAGTGCTAAAAAGTGTTGTAGAAAAAGTGAACATGTAATTGATTGGGTGCTGTTTGAAACTTAGAGTATATACAATTGTTTAAAAAACAAAACTCTGAAAGAACAAAACTCAGCATATTTTAATCATGGAAGGAAAACCAGCAAGCATTATCATGGAAAATACAGAACAGTAACATTGTGGATTCAGGGTGTACGTAACAAAACACATAGCCCTTAAGCTTGTAGGAGGGCCTGAAAAAGGAGTTGGAAGAGGAAGCAGCAGTAAAAGAGGTTGCCCCAGATATTCTCTACTATATTGTAGAACTATTTTAAAATGCTTAGAATAGGCCAGTATTGACAGATTCTGCACAGCAATTCCTGGAAAAGTCAATCATGGTAAGTGGTAGTCAATATGGAGAGCTCTTGTTCATTGATGAAAGCAGTTGTGTTGGAACTATCATTCTAGGACAGGCATTTCTATCATATCATTTACCTAAATTATTTGTATATAATCTTGAGTTGTGTTTAGTACATTTGCAGATGACACCAAAATTGGAGGTTTAGTGGCGAGTGAAGGAGGTTGGTTCATGATCATATGAGCCAATGTACTGAGGAGTAACAGATGGAGTCTTAATTTAAATGAAGTGCTACATTTAAATCAGGGCAGCACTTATATATTTAAAGGTTTTGGCCTGGGGAGTGTAACCAAACCACTGCTGGACTTCAAGGCCTCAAAGAACCAATTAACTCTTTTTGGCTTAAATTACATATTGCAATTAGTATTGTGTCAATCAGCCAGAAAAACCCAGCATGTCTGGCAGCATCTGCAAAGAGAAAGCAAACTGAACATTTTGGGTGCAGTGACCCTTCGTCAGAACTGCTTGCAGCTCAGAAACGATTGGTATGTATGCTGAAGACCCAGGTGGAGATTGAGCAGATTGGGTGCAGGTTCAAAGTTCCTTGCAAGCGGAGTTGCAGGTAGACAAAAAGGTGATAAAGTGTTTTGGCATACTTGCCTTCAGTCACAGCATTAAGCAAAAGGAGTTGGGAGGTGATGTTACAACTGTACAGGATATTGATTAAGCCACTTTTGGAATCTTGTGTGGAATATTGTGTGCAATGCTGATCTCTCTGCTATTTGAAAGATTGTAAAACTTGCAAGAGCTCAGAAAAAAAAAAATTTACAAGGATGTTACCAGGGTTGGAGCGGCGAAGGCTGATGGGTGACCTTAGAGATTTGTAAAACCATGAGGGGCACGGATAGGGTAAATAGATAAAGACTTTTCCCCAGGGTGAGAGAGTCCAAAACTAGACAGCATAGGTTTAAGGTGAGAGGAATAAGATTTAAAAGCGACCAGAGGGGCAACTTCTTCAATGAGGGTGGTGGGTTTACAGAATGCCAAAGGAAGTGGAGGAGGCTGGTACAATTACAACATTTAAAAGACATCCAGATGGGGTTATGAATAGGAAGGGTTTAGAGGGATATTGGCCAAAAGCTGTCAAAAGGGACTAGATTAATGTAAGATATCTGGTCAGCTTGGACAAGTTGGACCAAAAGAGTCTGTTTCTGTGCTGTACATCTGTGACTAACGAATAAACCATGTATGGAGGTCAATAAGTTTGTACCTCTGCCACCAAATGGACATCAAAATTCTCCGAATGATGCAAGTGCAGCCTCAAAAGAAAAAGCCATATTAAAAGGTGGCAAACAGCTGAGTAAGTGAATAGGTCCAAAAAAAAAGTGTACAGATGTGAGGCAGGATGGTATTTATTTGTATTGGGCTTGCTGTGCAGCCCTGTGCCAAATAAAAAAGACATTAAGTTAAGCACATATAGGACTGTATGCAACTCCAGACAGAGGCGGGCATTATCAGTTCTTGCAGCTTTTTAGTTCCTTACTTTGGCTGCTTCCAGTGTCACATCCTGGTTCCAGACCATAATTTAGATATCTATTTATACTTGTTACAGTTTGAATGGCGATGCTGAAAAAGAGAAGCATATTACTGAAGCTTTTCATCTTCCACAAATCAGGTCATATGCAAGAATACAAATTTCAAAACAAGCAGACAATTTGTTCTGCCCAAGAAATAGAGTGTTGAAAGGCTGACAAGTGTTGTCTGGTCAAGTACTGCTAGGAGGAAACCACAATGCAAAAGTTTTCATGCCAGTTTAAAGTTGAAAAGACATTCAGCCTAGTCAAATTCCTTTCTCCTGCCCTGCATATGAACAAGTGTAGCTTCGAGCCAGCTTAAAATGAGCCATATTGTGAGCCTGACTGATGATCTTATGGGTTTTTGGTATAATTAACACTGTTGGGACATTCCAGTTTTGCCCAATTGTGAGATCACATGTAACATTGGAGATTATGTTCTTAGTTTTGCAAGCACAAGGCAAGTGGGGCTAGTTTAGTTTTAGAAACCTGGTCAGCATGGACAAGGGTGTGTTTCCATGTTGTGACAGTCTATGAAGATCACTACTGGACTCAAGGCCTCAAAAGGATCAATTAACTCTGACAATGCCAATTACAATATGCAACTTAAGCCAAAAACCAATCAGATGGAAAAACCCAGCAGATCTGGCAACATCAGCAGACAGAAAGCAAACTGAACATTTTGGGTGCAATGACCCTTTATCAGAACTGCTTACAGCTCAGAAACAATTGGTATGTATACTAAAGACCCAGGATGGGGAGATGGAAATTAATAAAGGTGGAGATTGAGGACAGCGTGCGAGAGGGACCAATCCCCCACCCCCTCATGTGATGAGAAGGCCTGTTGTGTAGAAATGGTGGAACATGGTAGAAGCTGCTCAGGCCCTCAAACTATTTGACTGTATAGGGTACAGAAGGCCAGGGTCCCTAAACAGCAAACAACATGCTGTGCTTCCAGCTTGCACTAAGCTTCACAGGAGCACTGTGACAGACCAGGGACAAATGTTGGCTGGGGAACACCTTGAAATAACAGGCAACCACCATCCTTTTTGGCCCCAGGGTCATTTAACTTAAGCTTTTGCTTGTGCAGTGGAATGAAGATCCACCAGTGCTGAACACAGGAAGACGAGATTTTACAAAGAGATAAAAATCCAACTCAAGGCCCGGATAACAAGAGATCATCCATTCTTTAATCTGTGGCACAAATGTTTTTGAATTCTTGCTTGTGATTCTTGTCAGATGATGCCAGTGCCCATGACCTGGATATCAAATATTTGTGACCAAATATTAAAGTTAGAGGGTGGTATTAATGCAAATTGATGGACCAGGATGTTATTGTGTTTCAAGGCCTGTTCTTGAAGCCATTGATTTTGCAAGCTGATAGGTGAAATTGGAGTGACAAATGAACAGTTAAAAATTTTAGAAACCACTTTCCTGATTTGGTTGATTCTTCCAAGACAGTCTCAAACCAATTAGCGAATTGTTTGTGAAAGAACAAATACCAATGCAATAAAATAAATGGGCTGCCAAGTAGGAGAAAGGTGAACAAGTAGTTATTAGAGTGTAAAGTATTTGCTTAGAGTCATACCATTGTATAGTAGATCAATATTCTTTTGAAGAAGGAGGAAGTATGGAAGACAGTTAGGCTGGGATATTTGATTAACCATATCAAAACTGCAACTGATGTGTTTAAAACATTTTTTGAATCATTCTGCTGAGGTTGCATGGAATGCTTGAATCATTGGTATGGTATCAGAAGCTTTTAAATAGGGAAAAGAGCAAGAAAGAAAGCAGACAACCCTGGATTATTGCTTTTAAAATGTAACATAATTAATCGGGTATTCCTGATAAAGGGCTTTTGCCCGAAACACCGATTTTCCTGCTCCTCGGATGCTGCCTGAACTGCTGTGTTTTTCCAGCACCACTAATCCAGAATCTGGTTTCCAGCATCTGCAGTCATTTTTTTAACCAAAATAATTAACCCTAACCATTCATGGTTGGTCTCAAGCAGAACTTCTAGCTTGCATGTGAAAAAAACTGACTTGTACAGATAGCAACATGGAGGGTTGAAATGGTAGCAAGACCCTTTGATTTGCTTCTGAGGGCAGCATGGTGGCTCAGTGGTTAGCTCTGCTCCTCACAGCACCAGGGAGCTGGGTTAAATTCCTGCCTCAGGTGCCTGCCTGTGAAGTTTGCACAGTCTCCGCGTGTCTGTGGGAGCTTCTCCAGTTTCCTCCCTCAATCCAAAAATATGCAGGTCAGGTGAATTGGCCATGCTAAGTTGCCCATATATTGTTAGGTGCATTAGTCAGAGGTAGGGGAATGGATCTGGGTGGGTTACTGAGAGTCGGTGGGGACTTGCTGGACCGAAGGGCCTGTTTCCATAGTATAGGGAATCTAATCCTTTCAACAGTTATTTTTGGAAAAAAAAGTTAGAGTTATATAGAACAGAAAGACCTTTTAGTCCAATTTGCCCAAGCCAAGCAGGTTTCCCAAACAAAAACTCCATTTGCCAGCACTTGGCCCATATCCCTCCAAACCCTTCCTATTCATATACCCATCCAAATGACTCTTAAATGCTGCAATTGTACCAGCCTCCACCATTTCCTCTGGCAGCTCATTCCATACACATACCACCCTCTGCTTGAAAAAGTTGCCCCTTAGGTCACTTATCTTCCCCTTCGGACCCTCAACCTATGCCCTCTAGTTCTGGACTCCCTCACCACATGGAAAAGACATTTATCCTACCCGTGCCCCTCATGAATTTATAAACCTCTATCAGGTCACCTTTCAAACAGTCCAGGGTAAACCAGCCCAAGCTTATTCAACCTTTCCCTATAGCTCAAACACTCAGACCCTGGCAATATCCTTGTAAATCTTTTCTGAATCCTTGCAAGTTTCACAACATTCTCCTAATAGGAACAGAGACCTGAATTGCACACAATATTCCAGAAGTAGCCTAACCAATATCCTGTACAGGTGCAACATGACCTCCCAACTCCTACATTTAATGCACTGACCAATAAAAAGCATATCTCACCTTCACCACACTGGCTACTTGTGACTCCACCTTAGGCGTTTGTTGTCTTAGCCCTTGGGTCTGACCCCCTTCTACTGTCAAAGAATTCTGACCTGAAACAAAGCTCCCACAGCTTTTGCTGTAGGTAAGAGATCTTTCCAGATACTGGTATTTAACACATACCAAATCCTCAGTGCAGAATTTACCTTCTCCCTTTCATCCATCAAACCCAAGACAGGAGACATCAAAATATTGTCATTGCCTTCCCACCTTTCCTGACAAACTGTAATAATATCATATCAAAGGCTAAGTAATTTCCTCAACCTCCTTGACATAGCACCCATTAACAGAAACAGAAGTAGGCCATTCAGCCCATTAAGTCTGCTCCACCCTTCATTGAGACCATGGCTGATACAAGACTCCACTTTGCTACCTTTTCTACATGACTCTTTGATACCTTTCAATAAATGCAGATGATTTTTAAAATCAGTTGACCAAATTTTATTGGTCACTGATTAATGAGAAAAGGTGTGAATGGAATTTCAATTCCAACAGACACTGATTACGTTAAAATAAAAATCTTTGTACACAATAGTTTTCTTTTGCAGTCATTTCTTAACTGTCACTCTAAAACAAAGCAATGTTTTGCAGGGACCTGTGTACAACCATACAGGTATTGAGCATCCTGAAAACAAATGCTGAACATCACAGCAGGTCAGGCAGCATCCTAACTTTTCTAGTAACATTCAGCATCCTGTGGATTGCAGAAGTGCCAAGGCCTTTCGCATATTCCAGCATCCACACATTACTGGACATTGTGTGGACTCAATTTAAATCAGTTGAACATTGGCATCTGATGCTGGGGTCTCCAAGAGAGGCCAAGATGGATCTTACTTCTCCACATTCCCCAGTTGAAGACTAATATAAATACTTAATCAGATTATACTCCAACAGGCTTATTTGAAAGTACAAGCTTTTGAAGCACTGCTCCTTCATCAGGTTGCTGTGGTGCAGGATCATTGATCTTTTACTATAAATTCTGTCCAGAGTGGCACAACTGATGCGATGTACTAAACAAACCTAGATTGCTGTTAGATCTTTAGTCACTTAGAATGGGGATGCAAGTTTTGATTAATATGTAAATCCCAGAATAATGTCTGAACAGACATGTCATCTTTTTACAGCCTTGAGTTATCTTGGGTCTGTGACTTGAAAGAAGTTCTGGGATTTACATACTAATTAAAACCTGCAACCCCATTCTAAATGATTAAAGACCTACAGCAATCTAGGTTTAATACATCATATCAGTCATATGACACTTTGATCTTACTATAAGATGTGTCCTGTGATCCTGCACCAAAGCTACCTGATGAAGGAACAAATCACCAAAAGCTAGTGGTTCTAAATAAACCTGTTGGACTATAACCTGGTGCAGCATGATTTCAAAATTTTGTCCACTCCAGTTCAACACCAGCACCTCCATATCACTATTTCAAATATTCTTTTACACTGGTTTGCTGAAACTGATAGAAGATTGAATGGAGATAGTTATGGAACCTCCAGTTTCTAGTTGCACATGTATAAGACTGGAGAACTTGAAAGTTTGTTGATTTATGGAATTTCTTTAGTCTTGTTGATTTAATGTTACTTCTGCTCTTAGACTTGAAAATTTAAGTATGCCTGGTGGTCATCCTGGTTTACCCTCCTGCATCTTAACTGAACTAGGGTTGATTTTGCCATTTTATCGTATTGGTCAAGTGGGTCATGTGCCAGACTGAGATGAGATTGCACTGATGTCCAATCTTCAGACCATGTCAGAATTCAGAGTATGCTGGTAGTGCCAGACAACATGGATATCCTCCACGTTAAGACTTAATTTTGTCTCCACAAGGAACTTGTGGCAGTCACTCTTAAGTAGATTCTTCCTCCTCTTGGCTGCCTCACTATCTGCTGAGATCTGCTTGAACAGCAATGAAGCTCAATGGTTTACTTGTGTTGGTTCTGAGTCACCCTTAGTACTCATCATTTGGAGTTCAACATCAAGAGTTGATTCTGTACCTTTGCCATCAGTGCTTCTTGCAAGCAGAATTTGAAGATTTCCTTGCCAGATTTGGTAACGTAAATGAGACTTCAATGGGGTCTAAAGTCAATATTGACTAGTCAGGATCTACCATATTTAGGCCAACCCTGATGCCATTCTCAACAAAAGCCATCTGCCTGCAACTGGGTCATAGCCTTTATTCCCTGCCTGCTTGTGTAACTGAAAGGTGCTGAAACTTCAAAAAGGTGGCAGAAATGGATACTGTGAGCCAGGCACTGACAACATTTTTGTTCCAAAACAAAAACGTGCCCCTCAATCTTTCTTAAACTCACTTTCTACTTTTCCTCCTAGAAGTGGAAATGTGCAATTGCTGGTGAACAATATTCAAAATGATTCCCAAGATGTTGAAACAGTCTATATTCAAATAGTTTCAGACAATATCTAGACCTGGTGACAAGTAACACAAGCCACAAATGCCAGGCAATCTACCACTGCTGAAAATGTGTTGCTGGAAAAGCGCAGCAGGTCAGGCAGCATCCAAGGAGGAGAATCGACATTTCGGGCATAAGCCCTTCTTCAGGTTCATGCCCGAAACATCGATTCTCCTGTTCCCAGGATGCTGCCTGACCTGCTGCGCTTTTCCAGCAACACATTTTCAGCTCTGATCTCCAGCATCTGCAGTCCTCACTTTCTCCTAGAAGAATCTAACACTGCCCATGACATTAAGAGGTGTTACCATCACTGTCCATCATCCAAGAAGTACACATGGAGAATGTGATGAACACTTCCCACTCACTTGGATGTGTACAGCTCCAACACCACTTCAGCTTGACACCATCCAGGACAAAGCAGCCAATTCCAACCTCTCCAACACACGATGGCAGCAATGTGCACCATCTATTAGATGAACCACAGAAATTCAAAGACAGCACCTTTAAACCCATAACCACCTCCACTGACAAGGGGGCAGCAGCTACATGGGAACACCACCACCTGAAAAGGTCCCCTCCCAAGCCACTCACCTTAATAGTTCCTGCTGGGTCAAAATACTGGAGGTAGCTATCTAATGGCATTGTGGTCATCCTACTTCACATAAACTGCAATGGTTAAAAGGAGGCAACTTCTCAACAGCAACTAGAGATAGACAAGAGTTTTTGGTCCAGCCAATGTCACAGAGTTAACAATGTTTGCCATTTGGAATTCTTTCATCTTAAAGTTCAGTTTTTTTGGAGTTTAACTTGAAGAAAAAAGGCCCTTTTCCTTGGTTTGAAGGTGCAATGAAGCCAGGAGAGGGGTAGAGATTTTAGGTAAGGGGTAGCTGGTTTAGAGAAATACTAAGGGTTCCTATAATGTTTCCTGAAAGAGGATGGTAAGCACAGAACCCCTCAACATCCAGGTAGTGGCCAAATCATCTTTTGAAGTCCAAGTGCCAAGTAAAAGAAAGTGAAATTAGATTGAATGGCTTCCTTTCCGATTATTTTTTCCCATGTGCTGTCACGTGTGCAGTTCAAGGCCACTGGATAGCATTGATATGTGAAGCAGAGACATCACAGGCCAGTTAATGTTACAATGCTGCTCCTTTCAAGTTTCTGATCCACAATGACTCCCCTCCCCACCAATGGATATCACTGGTGTTTGTGTCAACAGCAGTAATGTCAGGAAGATGGAGAGATTCTTGTTGGAGATGAACTCAGCCTGATACATGGAGTAAATATTATTTGCCATATTTGTACAATCCTGCATACCATCCAAGTCTTGCTACACAGGTATATGGTAGATTTAGGAGTTGCACACTCCATGCATGCACAATGTGAAGTGAAAAATTAAAGAAGACAGAATAAGTGCTCCTTAGCTTTATAGGAGGCAGAGTACAAAGGTAAAATATTAAGGAATCACAAATGAGACAACTTGCCAATGTTTCCTCCAAACCTGCAACTTCAACAGCAGAAGACAACATTCACACTACCAACCAGTTCCTTTCCAAGCCACACACCTTCTGACCTGGAAATACATAATCATCCTTCATTTCTGCAACTCCCTACCTTCTGGTGCAGGTATTGTAATGTAGGTACAGCAGCATTCAACAAGTCAGCTCACCACCACATCAAAGGAAATTACAGATGTCAACAAATACTGGCCGAGTCAACAATGCATACATGCAAGGAATCAAATAAGTAAATAAAGCAGATCTCAACTAGAGCAGTTAATCAAACTCACAGTGCCGTATAATCAACAAGCTTTCAGGAATGATGCATAGGAGATTTTCCAGGCACATCACAAAAGACGTGCGAGGGATGTGACGGCTGGGCCCCTTGTTGGATATGTGGATCATCAATAGTCACAAGTGATGTGCTAGAAAACGGGTAGTTGGCTAACATGGTGCCACTATGTGAACAAGGTGGTAAGGAAAAAACTAGGGAACTATAAACCAGTGAACCTGACATTGATGTAGGCAACTTGTTGGAAGGAATCCAGATGGACAGGATTTACATGTATTTGGAAAGTCAAGGACTGATTAGGGATGGTCAATATGGTTTTGTGTGTGGGAAATAATGTCTCAAACTTGATTGAGTTTTTTTTGAAGTATAACAAAGAGGATTGACGAGGGCAGAGCAGTAGATCGATCTATATGACTTCAGTAAGGCATTTGACGAGGTTCCTCATGAAGGCTGTTTAGCAAGGGGAGGAATACAGTGAGAAGTGACCATTTGAATACAGAACTGGCTCAAAGGTAGAAAACAGAGGGTAGAGAGTGGTGGTGGTGGAGGGTTGCTTTTCAGACTGACAGAGGTGGGGTGGGGGGGGAAAAGAGAAGGGGGTACACAAGGATCAGTATTGGGTACACTGCTTTTCATTTATATAAATGATTTAGATGTAAACGTAGGAGGTATAGTTAGTAAATGTGCAGAATACGTCAAAATCGGTGGTATAGTGGACAGCAAATATAGTTACCTCATTACTTTTTACAAAATCTGATGGGCCGAGGAGTGGCAGATGGAATTTAGTTTAGACAAGTGTGAGGTGTTGTCTTTTGGAATGACAAATCAGGGTAGGACTTACACACTTAATGGTAAGGTCCTGAGGTGTGTTGCTGAACAGAGACCCTGGAGTGCAGATTCATAGTTCCTTGCAAGTGGATTCGCAGATACTTGGGATACTGGAAGGCAGCATTTGGTCTGCTCTTTTATTGGTTAGGCCACTTTCTGAATATTGCGTGCAAGTCTTGTTTCCCTCCTTATAGGAAACTTGAAAGGGTTCAGAAAGGATTTACAAGGGTATTGCCAGTGTTGGCAGGTTTGAGCTATATGGAGGGGCTGAATTGGCTGGGGCTGTTTCCCTGGTAGTGTCAGAGGCTAAGGAGCATGGATAGAATAAATAGACGATGTCTTTTCCCTGGGATGGGAGAGTCCAGAACTAGATGGCATAGGTTTCAGGTGAGAAGGAAAAGATTTAAAGAGACCAAAGGGGCAATCTTTCACACAAAGCTTGCCAAGGGAAATGGAAGTCAGTACAATTACAACATTTAAAAAGGCATCTGGATGGAAATATGAATAGGAAGGGTTTTGAGGAATATGGGCCAAAATGTTGGCAAATTAGACTGGATTAATTTAGGATCTGGTTGGCATGGACGAGTTGGATCAACGTGTCTGCTTCTGTCTACACAAAACAGCTTTGTAGCTTTGGGAGCAACAGAGTTTAGGAGACAATTTCACCAAGGTGTTATAACTGAGGTCATATAGCTAAGAGGCAGAACTATTTTCATTTCAATGACAGTAGTATTGGCAACCAAGAGGCCGAACGAAGTATTCCACAAGAACAATTTTTCTTAAAAAACACACTAGTTATGGTAAACTGGAAGGAACTGGATGACATTCAAGGGTAGCAGAGAACAATTGTTTTCTGGAAGGACTTGACAACCACTAGAAACTGAAAAATCAAGTTTGAGAATAGAAAAAGTTGAATTACCGGAGAGTTGCAACATATTGGTAATATTGAGAGACAGTTAATCCAGAAACCCAGGTAACATTCTGGGAACGTTAGATCAATTCCCACCACAGCAGATGGCAAAGTTTAAAACAAAAAGTTGGAATTACAAGTCTAATTACGGCAAAAAAACCGTTGCCAATTGCCAGATAAACCCATCTAGTTCACAAACATCCTTTAGGGAAGGAAACTACCAAACTTACCTGATCAGGCCTACATAAGACTGCAAAACCACAATGATGTGGTTGACCCTTTTGTGACCGCTGGACAACGAGGGGTGAGCAATAAATGCCGACCTAGCCAGCAATGCTCTCATTCCGTGAGTAAATAATCTAAAAGCGGATAGCAGGAATACCCAGATTCCCTTTGAAGGAAGGGGAGGGGAGGGGAGGTTGAAACGGTCGAACTGAAAGGATGAAGAATTCATAAACTTCAAACCAAGGCTAAGAACTTATATGAACCCCTAGGCAGGAACACCAGCTTTCCTCCAGATAAACTGTACCATTACGTCTGATTTCTGAACAAGTTGCTGAATAGGATTTGCCTCCCTGTTGTCTGCGAGGAGTAGAGGTTAATTAGCTGGATTCCGGCCTCCTCCTTCCCCGCCGCCAGGCCGGGAGCATCCCCCCCCCCAGTCACTGTCGATGTGGGGCGGGGGTAAACACAATGTTTTTTTTACCTTGGGCGGGCGGATCTTGCAGATACCGCTCCTCTGAGCGATAGGTCGGATCTTATTGATGTAGCCGAGTGGCTCCCGGAACTCCTCCCGGCTCGGCTCGAACACCGGGCACTCGGGAGGCGGGATGAACTCCGAGAATATCCACATGATGGCGGCGGCGGGGAGCAACGTTCCCGGAGACAAAGGGAGGCCGGGGCTCCGCGCTCCAACCCCGGAAAGGTCCCCCGGCGCCAGACCGCGGCCTGGGCCTGGGCCTGGGCCTGGGCCTGGGCGGCAGTCAAACAACGCTCTGGCCGCCGCAGCTCCGCTCAAGCCTGAGTCACACAGAGGTATCGAGGTGCAGTCCCTGAGGACGAGGGCGGGTTGGCCTGGGCTCGAGCCCCGGGAGGCTCACTGGGTGATATCGGTATCCGTAGTTTTTTGGGGGGGGCGGGGGGAAGAATGGGGATGCAGGCGCGCGGCTGTCCTCGAGCACGCGCACCACTTCCGCTCGCGGGTCACATAGTGTAATCCCACGCATCGCTTGTTTTTAAAGGCCTCAGGAGTGCATTGATTGGCTGTCGCGGCAAAGCGGCTGCAACATTATTGGATGCATTCACCTGCCTCTCCCCTTGGTCAATTCTTATTGGTTGTCAAGGTGGGGTGCCAGCTTCGATTGGCTGCGGGGCGGCAGGTCACAAGGTCATTGGCTCCAGAATGAAAACAGAAAATGCTGCGTCTTGTGAGCAGAGAGAAACCGAATGACCGGCCCGAGTCCAATGAGTCTTCTTCAGAACTTTACTTTCCTAAGTATTTATTTAGTTCTCTGTTGACATTTGGTATTTAATTTATTCAAACATCCATTCGAACACTATATATAAAACAGGCCAATCAGTTCCAATCAAGGCTTCTTCATATGCTTGTCGAACATCGCATAATCATTCATTTTTATCCCTCCTCGTGGTTACCAAGGGCCACATACTCATCATTTTCGGGAATGAAGACGTTTCTGAGCTAATGACGTAAGTTGCTGGTTCCTACCTGAGAAAGTAGGTTGGAAGCTTGGAGTTAGAACAGGGCCCAAGGGCCTGTACTGCGCTGTATTCTTCTATGTTCTATGTTCTATGTTCTAAAGTAAACACTTCAATTCCAGTGATACTTCTTCAGAACTGCTGGAAGCTAGGAAAAGATGGCATGTGTACTGAAGACGAACAGAGGAAGTTATATTGGGCAAGGCTAAGGGCTCTCTCAACCATAGTGGCTGGGAATCCTCACTGATGTTCTGAGGTCCCCCTGCAGAAGGTGGCATCATCAGAGTAGTTGAAAGGGAGATGCTTAACTGACTTCCCACACTTCTGCACTCACCTCTTTTCTTTCCTCCCACCAATGATGTCCCCTGGCCTCACTTTCCACCTGCCAGAGTTTGCAACCAAAGGATCATAAGCCACCATTTCTGCTACCTCCATCAGAATGCTACCACCAGACACATATTCGCCTTCCATCCGTTGTCAGCATTTCACAGGAACTGATCCCTCTTGGACACAGTGGTTCACTTTTCTATTCCCAACACCTTCCTGCACCCCCATGGCACCTTCCAATGCAATCACAGAAAGTACAACATTTGCCAATTTACTTACCCCATCGTCACTATCCCAGGCTTCAGGCATAACTTCCAGGTTAAGCTACGATTTACCTACACTTTACCCAAACTAGTCTACTGTATTTGCTGCTCACAATGTGTTCTCTTCATTGCGAATGTGAACACTTTGCAGTCTGTAAAAATGACACCGAGCTTCCAGTTGCCTTCAATACACCACCATGTTCCCTGGCCAACATTTCTGTCTCAAGCTCACTGCAGTGCTCCAGCACAGCTCAGCACAACTGGAAAAACAGCATGTCATTTTCCATTTGGGAACTCTGCAGTCTGCAGGACTCAGTATCGAGTTCAAGAATTTTAGAACCTGAACACCTCTTTCCATAACCTTTAACCACCCCACACCAGAGGCTCTGTCATGACACAGATTGATTTCAGCACAGCCAACTAATTTCTCCCAATTATACAATATAGAACAGTACAGCACAGTACATGCCCTTCAGCCATCCACGTTGTGCCAAACTTTTATCCAATTGTAAGATCAAACTCACATATACCCTTCATTTTACGATCATCATTGTGCCTATCCAAAGTCGCTTGTATGGCCTGAATGTATCTATCACGGCTGGCAGTGCATTCCATGCGAGGTAAAAACAATGACTGCAGATGCTGGAAACCAGATTCTGGATCAGTGGTGCTGGAAGAGCACAGCAATTCAGGCAGCATCCGAGGACAGGCAAAATCGACGTTTCGGGCAAAAGCCCTTCATCAGGAATAAAGGCAGAGAGCCTGAAGCGTGGAGAGATAAGCTAGAGGAGGGTGGGGGTGGGGAGAGAGTGGCATAGAGTACAATAGGTGAGTGGGGGAGGAGATTAAGGTGAAGAGCTTCAGGGCTTCAGGGCTCTCTGCCTTTATTCCTGATGAAGGGCTTTTGCCCGAAACGTCGATTTTGCCTGTCCTCGGATGCTGCCTGAATTGCTGTGCTCTTCCAGCACCACTGATCCAGAGTGCATTCCATGCACCCACCACTCTATGGGTAAAAAACTTACCTCTGACATCTCCCCTAAACCTTCCTCCAATCACCTTAAAATTATACCCCTTTGTGATAACCATTTTCACCCTGGGAAACAATTTTTGGCTATCCACTCTATCTATGCCTCTCATCATCTTGTCCATCTCTATCAAGTCACCTTTCATTCTTCTTTGCTGCATGAGAAAAGCCGTAGCTCCCTTAACCTTTCTTCATAAGACATGTTGCCTGGACTGGAGAACATTCTGGTAAACCTTTTCTGCACCCTCACTAAAACTTCCACATGAGGTGACCAGAACTGAGTCAAAAAGTGTGGCACTGGAAAAGCACAGCAGGTCAGGCAGCATCTCGTCTAACCAGGACTTTATAGAGCTGCAGCAATACCTCACGGCTCTTAAACTCAATCACCCTGCTCGTGAAAACCAACACACCATACACCTTCTTAACAACCCTATCAACTTGGGTGGCAACTTTGAGGGGTTATGGACGTGGACCCCAAGATCCCTCTGTTCCTATACACTGCCAAGAATTCTGCCTTTAACCCTGTAATCTACATTCAAATTAAACCTTTCAAAATGAATCACTTCATACTTTACCAAGTTGAACTCCATCTGCCACTTAGCCCAGCTCTGCGTCCTGTCAATGTCTCATTGCAACCTACAACAGCCTTCCACACTATCCACAACTTCTCCAACCTTCGTGTCATCAGCAAACTTACTAACCTACCCTTCCACTTCCTCATCCAAGTCATTTATAAAAATCACAGAGACGTCCCAGAACAGATCCCTGCAGAATACTTCAGATCAGTAAGGCTTGTGAGGCATGACCTGCTCCTCACAAAGCTATGCCAACTATCTGTAATCAAGTTGTGCTTTTCCAAATAATCATAAATCCTGTCTCTCAGAATCTTCTCCAATAATTTGCGCACCACCGACATACCGACTGGTCTGTAATTCCCAGAGTTGGTGGGCGGTACGGTGGCACAGTGGTTAGCACTGCTGCCTCACAGCGCCTGAGACCCGGGTTCAATTCCTGCCTCAGGCGACTGACTGTGTGGAGTTTGCACGTTCTCCCCGTGTCTGCGTGGGTTTCCTCCGGGTGCTCCGGTTTCCTCCCACAGTCCAAAGATGTGCAGGTCAGGTGAATTGGCCATGCTAAATTGCCCGTAGTGTTAGGTAAGGGGCATGGGTGGGTTGCGCTTCGGCGGGTCGGTGTGGACTTGTTGGGCCGAAGGGACTGTTTCCACGCTGTAATGTAATGTAATGTAATGTAATGTAATGTAATGTAATGGTTATCCTTATTCCCTTCTTGAGCAACATTTGCCACACTCCAATCATGTGGTTCTACTCCAGTGTAGATTGAGGATGCAAAGATCGCCAAAAGTGCAGCAATCTTTTCCCTTACTTCCTGTAATAACCATGGTATATCCTGTCTGGCCCGGGGACTTATCTATCCTCAAATTTTTCAAAATTGCCAGCACATCCTCCTTCTCAACATTAATCTGTTCGAGCATATCACGCTGTTTCACGCTGTCCTCAGAAACGACAAGGTCCCTCTCACTAGTGAATATTGAAACAAAGCATTCATTATGGACCTCCCCGACCTCCCCTGACTCCTGGCACAAGTTCCTCCACCATTCCTGATTGGCCCTACCCTCAGTCTGGCTATTCTCTTGTACCTGACATAAGTGTAGAACGCTTTGGGGTTTTCCTTAATCCTACCAACCAATGTTTTTTCATGCCCCTTCGAGTTCTCCTAAGTCCATTGTTCAGTTCCTTCCTGGCTACCATGTAACCGTCTGGAGTCCTGTCTGATCCCTGCTCCCTCAATCTTAAGTAAGCTTCTTTCTTCCTCTTGACTACATGTTCCACATCTCTTGTCATCCAAGGTTCCTTCACCCTCCCATCCCTTCCTTGCCTGAGTGGGACAAACCTGTCCAGCACTCGCAGCAAGTACTTCCAAAACAACCTTCACATTTCTGTCATGCATTTCCCTGAGAATATCAGTTCCCAATTTATACTCCACAGTTCCTGCCTAAAAGCATTGTAATTCCTCCTCCCTCAATTAAATACTTTCCAATACTGTCTTCTTTCCCCTCTCCATGATTATGGTAAGGTTCATAGAGTTGTGATCATGATCACCGAAATCCTCTCCCACTGAGAAATCTGACACCTGACCTGATTTGTTGCCAAGCACCAAATCTAATATGGCCTCCCCTCTAGTTGACCTATCTACATGTCGAGTCAGGAATCCTTCCTGGACACATCTGACAAAATCTGCTCCATCCAAACTATTTGCACTCAGGAGGTTCCAATCAATGTTAGGGTAAGTTGAAGTCACCCATGACAACACCCCTGTTACTTCTGCACTTTTCCAAAATCTGCCTCCCAATCTGCTTCTCTCTGTCTCTGCTGCTGTTGGAGGGATCTGTAGAAAACTCACAATAAAGTGACTGCTCCTTTCCTGTTTCTGACTTCCATCCATATTGACTCAGTGGACAAACCTCCTCGACGAACTCCCTTTCTGTAGCTGTGATACTATCCCTGATTAGCAATGCCACTCCCCCACCTCTTTTCCCCCTCTGTTGAACATCTAAACCCTGGAACATCCAAAAATCATTCCTCTCCCTGTGATATCCAAGTCTCCATAATGGCCACAACATTGTACTTCCAAGTACTAATACACACACACGCATAAACACTTTCTCACTCTCTCTCTCCCTCACATGCACGTGTATACATATACAATGCTATGGGGTGAATTTGTATTTGCAGAATTGTATTATCAAATGCTTTCTATTTTGTTCAAAAAGCACACAAGCTGTCGGCAGTCAATTTTTTTATAATCCATGTGACATTTTATAAATTCTGACTTTGGAAATAGAACTAATCTGGCTCAAGATTGGAATACATACAGACTCTAATCTCATTGTCTAAGCTGAGATGTCACCTTTTACTATTAAACTTTAAAGTTATCACAGGAAGGTGAGTTGAAAATAAGTTCTGGTATTTACATATTAATGAATCGAAACCTGCAACCCATTACAAAAGATGAAAGACTTCTAGATTTGTTCAATATACTGTATTAATGTATGACACTATGATCTTTTGCTCCAAATTCTGTGTCCTATGATCCTACTCGACTAGCTACCTGACAAAGGAGCAGGGCTCCGATAGCTTATACTTCCAAATAAACCTGTTGGCATATTAACCTGGTGTTGTGTGATTTTTAACTTTGTCCACCCCAGTCCAACAGTGGCACTTCCGTATCATGCAATAACATAAAAACACTTCAACCCATCACACTGACTGCAAGTTTGCCCTACCAACTACATATCCTTCCTCACAGACTCTCTGAATACTGTATCTGCCTGTTCACCAGCTACCCCATCCTCTGATCCATAGTTCCTGTTTCCATCCCCCTGCCAAACTAGTTTAAACCCTTCCAAAGAGCTTGAGCAAACCTCCTACCCAGGATATGGCGCCCCTCCACGTGTAACCCATCCTCCTTGTACAGGTCCCACCTTCCCCAGAATGTGTCCCAACGATCCACATATCTGATGCCCTCCCTCCTACACCAGTTCTGTAGCCATGTGTTCAGCTGCACTCGCTCTCTGTTCCTAGCCTCACTAGCCCATGGCACCGGTAGAAATCTTGAGATTACTGTTCTCCTCGTTCTGCCTTTTAGCTTCCAACCTAAGTCCCTACATTCATTTTTCAGGTCCTCATCCCTTTTCCTAGCTGTGTACAATGCCAATGTGTACCACAACGTCTGGCTGCTCACCCCCTCCCTTAAGAATCCTGTAGACTTGATCTGAGACACCCTGTCCCTGGCACCCGGAAGTCAACATACCATCCGGGAGTTTCATCCGTGACCACAGAATCTCCTGTCTGTTCCTCTGACCATTGAACTTTGTCGAACAACTTACTTAGTCTGAGACTTTGAGTCTTGTTTCAAGAAGCTTTATCTTTTGTGAATTCACGGAGAGGCTGCCACACAGTCTCCACTGTCCCACAGCACTCCCTCGTCAACCGATACTTACACAATGATACAAACAACTTTCCTTACATTCTGCACTTTACAATAATTCAAGATAAAGATAAACACAGTGCAGCTATCGCCTTGTTGCTCAACGACAGAGCTCAGGAAGCAACCCACAATGAGCCTGTGATACACACCCTATATTTCATTAAATTATAATTACTCAACCTCAGTTTTTATCTCCAACATATTTTCCCATTAAAGCAAGAGGCTGAGAGCCAAGATAGCTTTTGCCCTGGTCAAGTATCCCATCATGCAGCAGTATGCCAAGTTCTCACTACTTCCACAATTCCCTCCTTGTTGATTTTACAGATCAACACCTAAGTTTAGGATACCAGCGCATCCAAAAACGGGACACACATTCTTCTGGAAAAGGGTGCATACTTGTTCATCGTAGGGGTCATCATGGGGTATGGTCCGGAAGATGATCACCCGTTTTGGAGCGAAAAATGTTGTAGGAACAAACTGTGCACAAAAACAGCCTGTGGCCCTCCATATGATACAAAATGTCAGGAATATGGTAGTAAAGGTGATGAGCCCAATGACTAAGGAGGATCCCCACTTACCCAGGTAAAAACAGTGACTGCAGATGCTGGAAACCAGATTCTGGATTAGTGGAGCACAGCAGTTCAGGCAGCATCCAAGGAGCAGTAAAATCGACATTTCGGGCAAAAGCCCTTCATGATTCCTGATGAAGGGCTTTTGCCCAAAACGTCGATTTTACTGCTCCTCGGATGCTGCCTGAACTGCTGTGCTCTTCCAGCACCACTAATCCAGAATCTCCACTTACCCAGCCAGGCGACGTCAAAGGAATGAAAAGAGGAGCTCAATTTCTTGACTTCCGAGCGAATATGAGTCACCAAATCAGAGACATTTTTAGAGTTATCTGGTACGTAGGTACAGCACTCCTGCCCAACAACAGCAATAGTGCCACCCTCCTTTTGGATAATAGAAAATCTAAGGCCAAGTGGTTCTGAAGGGCCACTGTTGTAACTGCGATGAGCTCAGCATTGATCTCAGTCAGGGCCTCAGCGGTATTATTAGCGACAGTTTCCAATTTTTAATTGGCTCAATGCTTGGGAATGCAGATAGATTCCAGCAGAAGGAGAAGACTTCCCAACTCAGGTAGGAGTCCGGTGAGGTATCTCTTGGGCTTCAGGGGTAAAGGTAACCCATCCAAGACTCTAGTGCGAGGTACTACATATCCCGTATAACAGGACCCTCTCCAATCTGACGGAAACCGTAAGACTGCAAATAAAGTAGGTACCGTTGTAGGAGGTTAATTTGGAATCTCCGCCCTTCCACAACTTGGGAGCCAAGTTTTTCCACAGGGAATCTGACGTCTTATTAAGGACACAAGACCAATTAAACGAAAAGTGACCTTGGCTCGTAAAATTTTGGATAGGTTTAATCCAGAGGATAATAAAAGATCCCATATAAGTGCAGTAGAGACATTCTTGTGTCGTGTGAAGCAAATGATGTTGCTTGCTAACAGTGTTGTTAAGGGCAAGAAAAGGGTGCAAGGGGGATCTGTTAAAGTCGGGTTGGTACCAATTTCGGAATCGGGCCAGATTATACCCTGTTGACTTCCACTTCTGCACATTCTCAGAGTTTGCAGGTTTGCCTGAAGAGTTTCGGCGAAATAGCCATTCAGCAGCTTCAGGCCAGCCAAAGGGTACGGGCCACAAAGGGGATACCTTTGAATGTCACAGAGTCACAGAAATGTACAGCACGAAAACAGACCCTTCAGTCCAACTCGTCCATGCCGATGAGATATCCCAACCCATGGGCACATACCCAATAGTCAGTTTCTTTTCCAGCTAAACAGGCACTTTGATAGACTAGATACAAAAAAGTATTGTGGTGTATGGATCGTCTTAGTCACTTTATTCTTGTAACAGAGGGAAAGCCATATTTCTAAGCTATACTCTCCAGCACCCGAGGCTTCTCTGAAAGAGAAACAACAGTTCAAGGGGTTTCTTCCATGGGTACGGCACATGGAAAAATACACTCTGCCTCCCCAACCCCTGTATTGACAAACCCGGTGTGTCACACGAGAATTGTTGGTGATCTCAGTATGGGATCGGGAGTTTACCTTTTCCAGCACAGTAACGGTGGCGGTAATGGCACAGAGGCAAGCTGGCAGGCCACGATCCACCAGAGGTAACTGAGAGGAGGAATAGGCCACTAGGCACTTCAGATCCCCATGGTTTTGGACAAGAACTCTGCTGGTGAAACCCTCTCATTCATTAACAGAGAAGATGAAAGGCTTATGATAATCAGGTAAGCCCAAGGGTGGGCGTATGTCAGAGTAATCCGGAGTTTCTAATATGCTCGCAGCCACTCAGGGGTCCAATCAATAGAATGACGCTGACCCTAAAGGATAACCTGATGCAAAATCGCATCCATGCACTGATATTCAGGCACCCATTGGTGGTATTAGTTCAGAGAAAAGGCAGCATCTCCTGTTGTGTGGAGGGTTGCGGAGCATTGAGAATCACAGCAACATGAACAGGACCCAGGCGACGGGTACCGTTCTCCAGGATGTAGCTTAGATATTTAACCGAGGACTGACATAATTGTAGCTTGGCTGCAGAAATGCGGTGCCCACAGGAGGCTCAGTGGATCAACAAGATCATAGAGTCCTGCTGACCGTCAATGTGGGACCGTGAGGTGACAAGGACGTCATCATATTGCAACACAGAGCTGCCATAGGCAGAGAGAGCCGAGACAAATCCTTTCACACCACCACAGCATACACTGCTGGGTTTTCCATATAGCCCTGAGGAAGACGAGTCCAGGTGAATAGTTAGCTCCTGTAGGTAAAGGCAAAGAGATCTTGGATATCCTCATGTAGGAGAATAGCGAAAGTTGCTGAACAGAGGTCTATGAAATGTAACAAGCCAAATCCGGGAGTAGTGAGGAAAAGATGACATTGGTATCAGGGACAACCAGTGCCATGGGTTGATGGCAAAACAATCTGATTTATGACGTGCAAATCCTGAACAAACTGCCATTCATTGTTCCTGCCAGGTTTGGGAACAGGTAAAATGGGTGTATTACAGGGACTTCGAGTAGGATGCAAGAGCCCCTGAGGGAGCAGAGCATCAATAACAGGCCAAATGCCTATTCCAGCACTGGGGACAGCCTATATTGACAGACGCTAAGGAGGACTGCATCAAGACAAACAGTAACACAGTACGGTGGAGCAGAAAGCACCAATCCAATGTGATTTTTATGGAGTGCCCAAAGTGAAGAGGGGACAGATGCTAGGAGCGGTGGGGCATACAGTCGTGGGGCGAGGGTGGCTGATACCAAAGAAAAATTACCGGCCAATAGGTAGATGGAAGCCAGACGCAACTGGCCTCATCAGAGAATACAGTAATCCAAAAGTTCCCACAATGGGTCTCCCTTAGAGATTCACCGCAGGACAAGGATTGGATCATAGGACGAATTTCCTCAGGCCGATGCAGGCACTTAACAGAGACAATGACATGGAGCACCGAGGTGGGACCCTTCGTGAACATCGTGATTGTACAGTATCTAGCTGGACAGAAGCACCTAGGCCATTGGGACTGAAATAAACTCACCCATTGAATTGCAGTGAACCAGACTCACCTAAACAAGGGGCTGTGAGGCTTGCATCGGTGTCAAAGACTGTATGGTGGGTAAAAAGGGCCATGCAATAGGTGGTTTTGGGAGACCGGGATGTAAGGAGTAGCTGATGGAGAAAGTTTAAGTAGGGATCAGTGCTTCTTTTTAAATCCGCTATATGGGGACACAAGAGAAGTCCAACAGGATTGTTTTGTAGTTGCCAAGAGTACAATACAGTCTGTGTTGCAGGTTCAGACCACTGCATCAGCAAATTCAGGGCCTGTGCCACACAGTAATCAGGGAGCTCCAAGAACAGGTGCACCCTAGAACTCTGAGGGAAGCTAGAGAAGTGATTGCTGGGCATCTTGCTGAGATATTTGTATCATCGATAGTCACAGGTGAGGTGCCGGAAGACTGGAGGTTTGCTAATGTGGTGCCACTGTTTAAGATGGGTGGTAAGGACATTCCTGAAGAAGGTCTTATGCCTGAAACATCGATTCTCCTGCTCTCGGATGCTGCCTGGCCTGCTGTGTTTTTCCAGCACCACATTTTTCAACTCTGGTCTCCAGCATCTGCAGTCCTCACTTTTTCCTGGTAAGGACAAACCAGGGAACTATAGACCTGACGTCGGTGGTGGGCAAGTTGTTGGAGGGAATCCTGAGGGACAGGATGTACATGTTTTTGGAAAGGCAAGGACTGATTAGGGATAGTCAACACGACTTTGTGCATGGGAAAGGTTTTTGAACAAGTAACAAAGAGGATTGATGAGGGCAGAGCAGTAGATGTGATCTATATGGACTTCAGTAAGGCATTCGACAAGATTCCCCATGGGAGACTGGTTAGCAAGGTTAGATCTCACGGGAAAATTAGCCATTTGGATACAGAGCTGGCTCAAAGGTAGAAGACAGAGGATGGTGGTGGAGGGTTGTTTTTCAGACTGGAGGCGTTTGCAGATGACACCAAAATTGGAGGTGTGGTGGACAGCGAAGAGGGTTACCTCAGATTACAACAGGATCTTGATCAATGGGGGAGACAGTTTCAGTGCCTATTGGAAGTTATCTACTATAAGTGTTCACTGGTGTTCGCTTCTGTCCCCAAGGTCTCAAAGTCACATGCCTATTTCAGTTGGGTAGCTACCACCTCTTAGTCTCTCTCACTGCCCTGTTACGTTTAGTCTTCTCTGCGATCTTGCCTCAATCTTTCAGTAGTCTTTGCTCAGCTGGAGTCACCGCCAGACACCAGACAGTCTCTACACTTTCCCTCCATGAGGGGAGCATTAGGCCCAGTCCCTCTTTTTGCTAGGATTGTCCCGTGCACTATTTCCTCCTTTACTTTTTTCAGATCCCGTATTAATTGGGATCCTGCTCGACGCCGCCGGATTCTGTCGAGAAAGTTACTTAGTTTGAGGTTTCGAGTCTTGTTTCAAGAAGCTTTATTTTTCATGAATTCACAGAGAGGCTGCCACACAGTCTCCACTGTGCCACAGCACTCTCTCGAGCTCAACAGTCAGCCAATACTTATACAATGATACAAACAACTTTGCTTACATTCCGCATGTTACAATAATTCAAGATAAGGATAAGCACAGTGCAGCTTTCGCCTTGTTGCTCAAGGACAGAGAAATTAGCAAGCTCAGAAAATACCCCCATTAACAAGCCAATAATATACTCATTGAGTATGTTGAAGTTAGGGATGTTGAGGTTAGGGATAGACATTTGATTACTCCAGGTCAAATCAGCATAAGGAGGGAAGAAGTGTTGGGTATTCTAATAGGCATTAAGTTGGACAAGACCCTAGGTCCGAATGGGATCTGTCGCAGGTTACTGGGGGAAGAGAGAGAGGAAATAGATAGGGCCTTAACAGATATCTTTCCAGTGTCATTGAATACGGATGAGATCCCAGAGGACTGAAGAATTGCTTATGGTGTCCCCCTTGTTTAAGAAGGGTAGCAGGGATAATCCAGGTAATTATAGACCGGTGAGCCTGACGTCAGTGGTAGGGAAGCTCCTGGAGAATATACTGAGGGATATGATCTATTCCCATTTGGAAGAAAATGGTTTTGTGCAGGGAAGGTCATGTCTTACCAATTTAATAGAATTCTTTGAGGAAATGACAAAGTTGATTGATGAGGTTAAGAGGTGTAGATGTCATATACGTGGATTTCAGTAAGGTGTTTGATGAGGTTCCTCATGGTAAGCTGATGGAGAAGGTGAAGTTGCATGGGGTCCAGATGTACTAACTAGATCGATAAAGAACTGGCTGAGCAACAGGTGACAGAGAGTAGTAGTGGAAGGAAGTTTCTCAAAATGGAGAACTGTGACCCAAGGTCCCAATTGAGAGCATCCTCATGGGTCGCGAACTTGGATCACAGATCAGCCTCTGCTTGGCCACTCTGTGATGTCCACCTTGGAGGACGGTCACCTGAAGATCCGAGGCCGAATGTCCCTGAACACTGAAGTGTTCCCCGACTGGGAGGGAACACTCCCGAGGATGGCCTCAACCAGAACACACTCACATGCATGTACACACTCTCTCTCATGCAGGCACACACTCCATGGGGTGAATTTGCATTTGCGGAATTATATTTGCAGATACAGTACATTCTATTTTGCTCAAAAAACGCACAACCTGCAGGCAGTCAATCCATGTAATATTTTATAAATTCCTACTTTGGAAATAGAACCAGTCTAACACAATATTGGGATACGGACATACTCTAACCTCACACTTTTAATGCATTGTCTGAGCTGAGATGTCACCATTTTTAATAAAACAGTAAGCTATCTCGAGAATGTGACTTATAAGAAGTTCTGGGATTTACATATTAATGAAGCAAAACCTGCAACCCATTCTAAAAGATGAAAGACTCAACAGCAATCTAGGTTTGTTCAATATATCACTTCAGTTGCATGACACTGTAAATTTTTGCTATAAATTCTGTGTCTTATGATCCTGTTCCACAGTTACCTGATGAAGGAGCAGCGCTTCAAAAGCTAGTGCTTCCAAATAAACTTATTGGACTATAACCTGGTGTTGTGTGATTTTTAACTGTGCCCACCCAAGTCCAACACCAGCTCCTCCACATCATGTCTACCATAATATTGACTACTTGTCCAGTTTCATTAATTAAAATTAGGCCCAGCATTGCCTCTGTTTTGTAGGAGTTTCAATGTGGTGGTTTAAAAAGCTCTCCTGGATACATTTTAACAATTCTGTCCCCCCTGTGGCTTTCCCGCTTCATCTATAATTAATGAAGGAAGTGCAACAAAGGTTTACCAGACTGATTTCTGGGATTACAGGATTTCTGAGAATATCAGAGGCTGGGGGTGATGAAAGTTTGTGAAGATTGACCAGGTGGTTGACAGTGAGGAGGAAGGTGTTAAATTACAGGAGAATATCTACGAATTGGTTAGGTGGACAGATGGAATTTAGCTTTATTGTGTGAGATGATGCATTTCAGAAGAAGCAACAAGACAAAGGAGTACTCAATAAATGGCAGGACACCAGGAATCTCAAAGGAATAGAGAGATAGTGCTGGTCATGAAGGTGGCTGTTCAGATCAATACGGTTGTTGAGAAGGTATACAAGAAATGTTCCTTTACCAGTTGAGGTATAGATTATAAGAACAAGGAGGTTATG
The DNA here is from genome assembly GCF_004010195.1 of Chiloscyllium plagiosum. Classification (NCBI taxonomy): domain Eukaryota; kingdom Metazoa; phylum Chordata; class Chondrichthyes; order Orectolobiformes; family Hemiscylliidae; genus Chiloscyllium; species Chiloscyllium plagiosum. The sequence goes on along the minus strand of NC_057728.1, from coordinate 151,316 downwards.
TTGCAGATGACTGAGTGAGTTTCTCTAGCTCTTTCTGACTGGCTGAGATTCTCTCTCTCCCCCTCTCTCTTTCTCTGAGTTTATCTTACGCTGACTGACTTTCTCTTTCTCTGACTCACTTTCTTCCTCTGATTAAGTTTCTCTCTCTCTGCCTCAGTCTCTCTCTCTCTCTCTGGCTGAGTTTCTCTATTTTAAATTTTTTTTCTCTCCCTGATCTTCTGAGCAGGATCCTGTCTCTGTGACTGGTTTTCTGTCTGACTGAAATTCTCTGACTCTCTTGGACTTCGATTTTCTCTCTCTCTGACTGTGCTTTTCTCCTTCTCTCTGACTGGTTTTCTCTTTCTGTTCCTCTCTCCTGACTAGGTTTATCCTTCTCTCTCCCTCTGACTGAGCTTTTTCTCTCTCTCTGTCCCTCTGACAGGGTTTCTGTATCTCCATTTTTTAATCTCTCTTCCATGCGACTATGTTTTTCTCTGTCCTCTCTGTGTTTTTCTCTCTGTTTCTGACTGAAGTTCTCCCTCTCTCTCAGACTGTTTCTGTCTCTCTTTGATTGTGATTTTCTGTGTATTTTATTTCTCTCTCTGCACATATTTTTCTGTCTCTCTGACTGAAATTCTCTCTCCCTCTCAGACTCAGTTTCTGTCTCTCTTTGACTGAGATTTTCTCTCTGATTATATTTTTCTCTCTGTCTCTCTCTGATTGCATTTCACTCTTGAAACATTTTTTCTCTCCCTCTCCCTCTGAATGGGATTCTGTCTTTGTGACTGAGTTTTTCTCTCTCTGACTCCCTTTTTCTAACTGGGTTTCTTTCTCTGTCTCTCTCAATGCCTTTTTCTCTCATTCTGACTGAGTTTGTCTCTCTGTAAATGGGTTTCTCTCCCCCTCTCTCTAAATGGGATTCTGTTTATGTGACTGCATTTCTCTCTCTCTCTGACTGAGTACCTTTCTTTCTGTGTGCTCTCTTTCTCTCTGCCTCTCTCTCTGACTGGGTTTTTCACTCTTATCCCTGCATGGGTTTCTCTGTCTCTCTCTCTGCTTGAGACTATTTTCCTCTGTCTCTATCTGCATGGGTTTTTTTCCTGTCTTTCTCTCTCTCTGACTGAATTCCCTCTTTCTGTGTCAGTCTGACTGGCTTTCTCTTTCTCGCTGAGTTTCTTTCTCTCTCTGACTCAGTTTCCCTTTCTCTTTCCATCTTGACTTTTTTCTCTCTCTCTTTGTCCAGGATTTTCTCTTGAAACATGTTTCTCTCTGTCTGAATGGGATTCTCTCTTTGTTGTGGTTCTGTTCGCTGAGCTGGAAGTTTTTGTTGCAAACGTTTCGTCCCCTGTCTAGGTGACATCCTCAGGGCTTGGGAGCCTCCTGTGAAGCGCTTCTGTGGTGCTTCCTCCGGCATTTATAGTGGCCTGTCCCTGCCGCTTCCGGTTGTCAGTTTCAGCTGTCCGCTGAAGTGGCCGGTATATTGGGTCCAGGTCTATGTGTTTGTTGATGGAGTTTGTGGATGAGTGCCAAGCTTCTAGGAATTCCCTGGCTGTTCTTTGTTTCGCTTGCCCTATAATGGTAGTGTTGTCCCAGTCAAATTCATGTTGCTTGTCGTCTGCGTGTGTGGCTACTAGGGATAGCTGGTCGTGTCATTTCGTGGCTAGTTGATGATCCACGAACTGAAACTGACAACCGGAAGCGGCAGGGACAGGCCACTATAAATGCCGGAGGAAACACCACAGAAGCGCTACACAGGAGGCTCCCAAGCACTGAGGATGCCACCTAGACAGGGGCCGAAACGTTTGCAACAAAAACTTCCAGCACGGCGAACA
>NC_057728.1:140911-146293 GCF_004010195.1 Chiloscyllium plagiosum | reverse complement strand
GGGGCGTGGACCTGGCCAGGTAGTCACGGAGGGGACGGTCTTTGCGGAAGGCGGAGAGGATTGGGGAGGGAAATATATCCCTGGTGGTGGGGTCTGTTTGGAGGTGGCGGAAATGTCGGCGGATGATTTGGTTTATGCGAAGGTTGGTAGGGTGGAAGGTGGGCACCAGGGGCGTTCTGTCCTTGTTGTGGTTGGAGGGGTTGGGTCTGAGGGCGGAGGTGCGGGATGTGGATGAGATGCGTTGGAGGGCATCTTTGACCACGTGGGAAGGGAAATTGCGGTCTCTAAAGAAGGAGGCCATCTGGTGTGTTCTATGGTGGAACCGCTCCTCCTGGGAGCAGATACGGCGGAGGCGGAGGAATTGGGAATACGGGATTGCATTTTTGCAAGAGGTAGGGTGGGAAGAGGTGTAATCCAGGTAGCTGTGGGTCGGTGGGTTTGTAGAAGATGTCAGTGTCAAGTCGGTCGTCACTGATGGAGATGGAGAGGTCCAGGAAGGGGAGGGAGGTGTCAGAGATGGTCCAGGTAAATTTAAGGTCAGGGTGGAATGTGTTGGTGAAGTTGATGAATTGCTCAACCTCCTCGCGGGAGCACGAGGTGGCGCCAATGCAGTCATCAATGTAGCGAAGGAAGAGGTGGGGAGTGGTGCCGGTGTAATTACGGAAGATCAACTGCTCTACGTTTTTACCTCTCTAATTGTGGCTCAGTCGTTTGTGTTGTTGCCTCTCAGTGCCAGGTAACTGGGTTCAATTGTACCCTCAGGTGACTGTGTGTGGAGTTTGCACACTCTCCCAGTGTCTGCATGGGTTTCCAGCAGGTGCTCCGGTTTCCTCTCACAGTCCAAATGTGTGCAGGTTAGGTGAATTGTCAATAGTCAAGATTAGAGTAGTGCTAGAAAAGCACAGCGGGTCAGGCAGCATCCCAGGAGCAGGAAGATCAACGTTTCGAACAAAAGCCCTTCACCAGGGCTCCTCCGATGCTGCCTGGCCTGCTAAGCTTTTCCAGCACCACTCTGATTTTGACTCTAAATCTCCAGCACCTGCAGTGCCCACTTTTGCCGAATTGTCAATAGTGTCCGGTTATGTGGACAAAGTTAAAAATCACACAACACCAGGCTATAGTCCAACAGGTTTAATTGGAAGCACACCAGCTTGGATGAAGGAGCGTCGCTCCGAAAGCTAGTGCTTCCAATTAAAGCTGTTGGACTATAACCTGGTGTTGTGTGATTTTTAACTTTGTACACCCCAGTCCAACCCCGGCATCTCCGAATCACAGTTATGTGTAGGTGGGGTGGATTAGCCATGGAAATGCAGGGTTACAAGGAGAGGATAGATGGGTCTGGGTGGGATGCACTTCTGAGGGTCGCTGTGGACCTCATGGTCCCAACGGCCTGCTTCCACACTGTCGCGATTCTGAGTGTGTGTGTCTCTCTCTCTGATTGGATCGTCTGATATTTCATTAACCAATCGGAGGTGAGCGTGGTCGGGGCGCCGATGTCAGTTGTTGTTGTTGTTGAAGGAGACCCGGATGGACGCTGGCGGCGCGCGCAGGAGCGGGTAAGTGGCGAAAGGAGTTCTCCTCCGACATACCCTTCACCCCCCCCACCCCCCCGGAGAGTACCCAGCTCCCTCCTGGATCGCTCCCTGCCCGGGAATGACCCCCTCCCCCCTTTACCCCCGTGACCCTGCACACTCCCTCCCTCCTTCCCTGACCCGTGACGGCGGGGAAATTATCCCCATCCCTCACCTCAGCCCAGATTCAATTACCCCCAGCCCGTAACTGGGGAAAATAATAATAATAGTAATAATGCCAGAGTGCAACTAAGCTCCTCCTTCAGCCCACTGAGGCAGAAAGCCCCTTCTTCAGCCGGGGAGTGTGGCCATGTGGTAAATACACCCACCCTCAGCCTCAGACCAGGGGACAGATGTCAAAGGACGCTGGAGAGGGATGAACACCTAACCCCGCCCCATGCTGGGACCAGCAGTCAATACCCTGTGTCACTGTCTGGGGCAAGGAACAATAAAAACCCCACCTCTACTCCTAAACTGTGGGTAAATATCATCTCTCCACAGCTGGGTGTTACCCCCTTGCCAAACTTGCCCAATAGGACTGAGAGTAGACATCATGCCTTCAACCTAGGGCCACAGTTTTGATCAGCCTCTGTGCCATCCTTCACCAATATGCTTCGATAGTTATTGTTCTCTTCTAAAGTTTTTTTTTTAAATTAACCATCGGTCCTGAATGTTGTAGGGCTGAATATCATACTATGGCAGCACAGCATACCTTCCCTACTAACTAACTACTTTGAACTGTTGCGAGCACATTTGCAATATGGTTAGTTAGCAAGAATCATTCTGAGAAATATTTTCTTTTTGCCTTATAGGTCAGCAATGGGCCGTAATTCAGCTTATACAGGAAAACGACCGGTTCCGAAAACAGATGGCTCCCCGCCGATTCCGTCAGTAAATGAGCGCCTAGCTTTCCTCCGCCCTTCCCGGGAGCTGCTTGAGTATTACCGTAAAAAGATTGCAGAGTTTGATGAAGAGCATGAAGCCCTCTTAAAAAGACTAGAGAGCTATAAGGCCACATATGAAGAGCAGGTGGGTGTGTAAGGAGTAGGAGCAGCATTGTATCTGTCAAACTGCAAGATTTCTTCAATGCTGCCAGACAAATATTCTATTTTTGTTCATCAAACACAGTGATTGGCTCCTCAATAGATAAGATTGCAAAACACCTTCCAGGGCAAATTTAAGTGTAATATGCTAGATTTCATTTCCAGTGTCGTACATCTAAAATGTCTGAACCAGTAAAGGAATAAAGTCATTTTTACAAGGAGATGAACATCAGGACCATGCTGAAATCTCAATACACCTGACTACACTGGAATAATCTGTCAAGTTTAAACTACCAAAGGGCAATCAGCTGGGATCTTTACAAAAATGTCTCCAAAGATAAGTTGGAAACTTTGAGGGGTTACCAACATGCTTATCTGAACAGTTACCCAAAATGTAAGCAGGATTAAAATCAGCTCCAACTCTACCATTAAAACTGATATCCCACTTTCCAACACCCTCCCACTCACTGGCTGCAACACCTCTGTGACCCAACAAAACCTAACCAACTCACTGACCTAATTCCTGCCCAATACTATCCCATCTCGATGCCACTTTACCCACTTTTGCCCCTCACCCACATTCACTAAGAATTGTTAAATAATGTTGAATATTTAAACAGTTAGAAATATTTAAAAGAAACAAAAGATGCTGAAACATTTCATAATACTTGAAGGATGGTGCAAACGTTTAATTAAACAGGAGTTAGCAGTTTAAATCTCTCTTCTCTGCTGCTGTCCCGAAGTGCAGTCCTATGCGTAAGATTACATCTGGGATTTATATCAATTTATTCAAGTCAATTTAACAGATTGGAACTCCGTTAGAGCAGCATTAGGGGGTTAGGTGGTAAGAATCCTAGTAACTAGTAATGAAATTGCAGTGGAGTTGGGAACAGTTATAATGTTTAAAATACACTTAGATAAGTACATGAAAAGGAAAAGTTTGGAGACATATGGGCCAGAAGCAGGCAGGTGGGACCAGTCGAAGTTGGGATTATGTTCAGCATGGACTGGTTGGACCAAAGCATCTGTTTCTGTGCTGAATGACTCTGACTCACGTGTAGAACAGACAGGTAAGGAGGGCGGATTTGCTTCCCGAAAGGACATTAGTGAACCAGATGGGTTTTTACAACAATTGGTTACATGGTCACAAGTAATTTTTTTATTCCAGATTTTCTTTTCAAAATGAATTAACTTGGGGTTTTGGATTACTCGTTTCAACTGATTCTTGGCTCAAGGTAACCAGTGAGTCAAAGGGCTATTTAAATCAAATTGATTATTTCTGTCACATTTTATAAGTGCAGAATCACTGCAATTAGAGACGAAGTGCATTTAATCTTCAAGTAAAGATGAATGGGAAATATATATGTGCCTGTACACCAGTTTAGTGCAAGGTACGGGTGCCAAGGTTTCCAGGGAGTACAGCAGAGATTACCCACAATGTAGCCAGGGATTAAAGACTCCAGTTCTGTGAAGAGACTAGAGAAATAGCAGTTTTTCTGCTTGGAGAATAGGAACTGGAATATACCTTTCTGCTACTTGTACCAAATCTGCCATTCAATGAAATCATAACTGATCTGTACTTTGACTGTGTCCACCTGCTTTGCATTGGTATACCTTCTTTGCACATGACAATCAAAAATCTATTGATCACAGAATTAGAATTGCATCAACTGATTTTTGTGGGTGAAAACTTCACACTTCTACCACCTTTGCATGAGGTCAAAATCACATGACACCAGGTTATAGTCCAACAGGTTCATTTGAAAACAAACTTATGGAGCTTCACACCTCCTACAGGTGCTAGAAGGAGCAAGGCTTTGAAAGCTTGTGTTTTCAAATAAATCTGTTGGACTATAACCTAGTGTTGAGTGAATTTTGACCTTATCCAACCCAGTCCAACACCTGCACCTTCACACCTTTTGCATGAAAATGTGTTCGTTACCTGGTGTAGAACCCCTTAAGCTTGGAAACAAATGTGTAGACAGATAGTAGATTTAGTCTGAGATAGACAAATGATAAGTGATTCATTTTGTTAGGAAGAACGTGGAGAGATATTGAATAAAGGCTGCAACTCAAACTGGGGATAATAGCATTGATAGCTGAAAATGTGTTGCTGGAAAAGCGCAGCAGGTCAGGCAGCATCCAAGGAACAGGAGAAGCGACGTTTCGGGCACAAGCCCTTCTTCCAGTAACATATTTTCAGCTCTGATCTCCAGCATCTGCAGCCCTCACTTTCTCTCAAAGATAATAGCATTGATACCCAGGTATATACACATACATTTTTGATGGTAGCACAACAAGTTGTATAAAGCATGACTCTTAGACAATAGGTGCAGGAATAGGCCATTCTGCCCTTCGAGCCTGCACCACCATTCAATATGATCATGGCTGATCATCCTTAATCTGTATCCTGTTCCTGCCTTATCTCCATAACCCTTGATTCCACTAGCCTTGAGAGCTCTATCCAACTCTTTCTTAAATGAATCCAGAGACTGGGCCTCCACTGCCCTCTGGGGCAGAGCATTCCACACAGCCACCACTCTCTGGGTGAAGAAGTTTCTCCTCATCTCTGTCCTAAATGGTCTACCCCGTATTTTTAAGCTGTGTCCTCAGGTTCGGTACTCACCCATCAGCGGAAACATGTTTCCTGCCTCCAGAGTGTCCAATCCTTTAATAATCTTATATGTCTCAATCAGATCCCATCTCAGTCTTCAAAACTCAAGGGTACACAAGCCCAGTCGCTCCAGTCTTTCAGCATAAGATAGTCC
>NC_057728.1:136659-139281 GCF_004010195.1 Chiloscyllium plagiosum | reverse complement strand
ACTTTTTCTCTTTTAACTTTATATTTTTCTTAACTTCCCTCGTCAGCCACGGCCACCCTCCTAGGATCTTTGTTCCTTTTTGGAATGAACTGATCCTGCATCTTCTGCATTATACACTGACGTATCTGCCATTGTTCTTCCACTGTCATCCCTGCTAAGGTATTGCACCATTGTACTTTGGCCAGCTCCTCCCTCATAGCTCCATAGTTCCCTTTATTCAACTGAAATATTGTCACTTCCGACTGTACCCTCTCCCTCTCAAATTGCAGATTGAAGCTTATTGTATTATGGTCACTACTTCCCAATGGCTCCTTCACTTCGAGGTCCCTGATCAATTCTGGTTCGTTGCACAATACCAGATCCAGAATTGCCTTCTCCCTGGTCGGCTCCAGCACCAGCTGTTCTAAGAATCCACCTCAGAGGCACTCAACAAAGTCTCTTTCTTGAGGTCCAATACAATCCTGATTCTCCCAGTCTACCTGCAAGTTGAAATCCCCCATAACAACTGAGGTAACATCTTTGCGACAGGCCAATTTCAGCTCCTGATTCAACTTACATCCGACATCCAGACTACTGTTTGGGGGCCTGTAGATAACTCCCAAGAGGGTCTTTTTACCCTTAGAATTTCTCCGCTCTATCCGTACTGACTCTTCATCCCCTGATTCTAGGTCCCCCCGCGCAAGGGACTGAATGGCCACCTCACCCCCTCTGCCCGTCAGTCTGTCCTTACAATAGCACGTGTAGCATTAGATTACATTACAGTGTGGAAACAGGCCCTTCGGCCCAACAAGTCCACACCGACCCGCCGAAGCGAACCCACCCATACCCCTACCCCTACATTTACCCCTTACCCAACACTACGGGCAATTTAGCATGGCCAATTCACCTGGCCCTGCACATCTTTGGACTGTGGGAGGAAACCGGAGCACCCGGAGGAAACCCACGCAGACACGGGGAGAACGTTCAAACTCCACACAGTCAGTCGCCTGAGGCCTTGAATATTCATTTCTCAGGCCCTGTCCACTTGAAGCCACGTCTCAGTTATCCCCACAATATCGTATCTGCCAATTTCCAAAAGAGCCTCAAGCTCATCCATCTTATTTCTTATTTCTAATGCTTCGTGCATTCATATATAGTATTTTTAATTTGTTACTGCCCTCACCCTTCCCATCAACTCCTATTTCACTCAACCTTACAGCATGATCCCTTTTTGAGTTTTCTGCTTCATTGATACAGTTGTCTTTCTTGACTTCCCTTGTTCTAACTTTCCCTTCAACTTCCTTCTTAAACATCCAGTTTGTGCCCTCCCCCTCACTACTTAGTTTAAACGTAGCTGTGTTGCAGTAGCAAACCTGCCTGCCAGAATGCTGGTCCCCAACCTATTAAGGTGCAAACCGTCTCTCTTGTAAAACCTATGTTTACCACAAAACATACCCAAGTGATCCAAGAATTTAAATCCTTGCTTCCTGCACCAGTTCCCCAGCCACACGTTCAAGTCCATTATCTCCCTATTTCCGGCCTCACCAGCCCGAGGAACTGGAAGCAAACCGGAGATAACCACCCTGGACATCCTGCTTTTCAGCCTTCTTCCTAGTTCTCTGAAGTCCCGCTGTAGTATGTTCCTCCTCTTCTTCCCGACATCATTTGTGCCGACATGTACCACCACCTCTGGCTTTTCACCTTGGTCCTTGAGAATTTCCTGCACTCTGTCTGTGATGTCTTTAACCCTGGCACCAGGAAGGCAACACCATCCTTAAGTCCTGCCTGCTGCCACAAAAACCTCGGTCAGTTCCTCTCACTATGGAGTCCCCTATTACCACGGCTCTGTGTGATGTCCGACTCTTCCGCTCTGCCTCCACACCAACTTTTGATTGACAGACCTGGCCGCCTCGCGGACTGGCAGTATCATCTGTCTCTACTGTTTCTGACAGGTACTTCCCCCGGGGTCTCTTGCACCTGTCTCCTCTCTGCCTTCCTCATAGTCTGCTCTCTTCTGGTTTGGTCGGTGTAATAACCTCGCTGAAGGTCTTGTCCAGAAAGATCTCGTTCTCTTAGGATGTTTTATGAATAGGAAAATAGAGTACAAGAGCAAGGAGGTTCTGCTGAACTTGTATAAAACATTAGTTTGGTCTCAGCTGGAATATAATGTTTAGTTCTGGGCACCAGAATTGAGGAAGGATGTGAGTGGAGAGTGTAAAGAAAATAGAATTAGAGGAGGCCCCCTTGATTTGCCAAAAGTCTACAATGGTGAAAACTACTCTGAATCTATACTAGTCCCAGCACTAGAAATGTAGTCAGAGTCATAGAGTGATAGAGATGTACAGCATGGAAACAGACCCTTCGGTCCAACCCGTCCATGCCGACCAGATATTCCAACCCAATCTAGTCCCGTCTGCCAGCACCCGGCCCATATGGGCCGGGTGCTGGCAGACGGCACAGTGGTTAGCACTGTGGGCGGCACGGTGGCACAGTGGTTAGCACTGCTGCCTCACAGCGCCTGAGACCTGGGTTCAATTCCCACCTCAGGCGACTGACTGTGTGGAGTTTGCACGTTCTCCCCGTGTCTGCGTGGGTTTTCTCCGGGTGCTCCGGTTTCCTCCCACAGTCCAAAAATGTGCAGGT
>NC_057728.1:131956-135837 GCF_004010195.1 Chiloscyllium plagiosum | reverse complement strand
CCTGTATTCCATGAGATCTAACCTTGCTAACCAGTATCCCATTGGGAACCTTGTTGAACACCTGACTGAAGTCCATATAGATCACATCTACTGCTCTGCCCTCATCAATCCTCTTTGTTACTTCTTCAAAAAACTCAATCAAGTTTGTGAGACATGATTTCCCACGCACAAAGCCATGTTGACTGTCCCGAATCAGTCCTTGCCTTTCCAAATACACATACATCCTGTCCCTCAGGTTCCCTTCAACAACTTGCCCACCACTGAGGTCAGGCTCACCGGTCTATAGTTCCCTGATTTGTCTTTACCGCCCTTCTTGAACAGTGGCACCACGTTTGCCAACCTCCAGTCTTCCGGCACCTCACCTGTGACTTTCGATGATACAAATATCTCAGCAAGAGGCCCAGCAATCACTTCTCTAGCTTCCCACAGAGCTTTTGGGTACACCTGATCAGGTCCTGGGGATTTATCCACCTTTACCCATTTCAAGACATCCCTACTCTGTAATCTGGACATTTTGCAAGTTGTCACCATCTATTTCCCTACAGTCTGTACCTTCCATATCCTTTTCCACAGTAAATACTGATGTAAAATATTCACTTAGTATCGCCCCCATTTTCTGCAGCTCACACAAAGGCCACCTTGCTGACCTTTGAGGAGCCCCATTCTCTCCCTAATTAACTTTTTGTCTTTAATATATTTGTAAAAACCCTTTGGATTCTCCTTTATTCTATTTGCCAAAGCTATCTCATGTCCCCTTTTTGCCTTCCTGATTTCCCTCTTAAGTATACTTCTACTTCCTTTATACTCTTCTAAGGATTCACTCAATCTATCCTGTCTAAACCTGAACTTCAACTTTTAGATCTGGCCTATCCTTTTCCATCACTATTTTAAAACAAATAGAATTATGGTCTCTGGCCCCAAAGTGCTCCCCCACTGACACCTCAGTCACCTGCCCTGCCTTATTTCCCAAGAGTAGGTCAAGTTTTGCACCTTCTCTAGTAGGTACATCCACATACTGAATTAGAAAATTGTCTTGTTACACACTTAAGAAATTCCTCTCTGTCTAAACCTTTAACATTATGGCAGTCCCAGTCGATGTTTGGAAAGTTAAAATCCCCGACCATAACTACCCTATTATTCTTACAGATAGCTGAGATCTCCTTACAAGTTTGTTTCTAAATTTCCCTCTGACCATTAGGGGGTCTATAATATAATCCCAATGAGGTGATCATCCCTTTCTTATTTCTCAGTTCCACCCAAATCACTTCCCTGGATGTATTTCCAGGAATATGCTCCATCAGCACAGCTGTAATGCTATCCCTTATCAAAAATGCCACTCCCCCTCCTCTCTTGCCTCCCTTTTTATCTTAGTCTTGAATATTATGACACTTCAAGTGCTCATCCAATTACTTCCTAAAGGATTTCGGGTTTGCTGCCTCAACTACCACCAAACCCGTGCATTCCAGACCCCCATCACCCTCTGGCTTAAAAAATACACTTGCCTCAAATTCCCTCCTGACTTCCTGCCTTAATGTCTCAGTGATTTGCCATTCATTGAGTACTCTCTTACTTGGTACTTGTAATCATACAGTATGAAAGCAGACCCTTCAGTCTAACATGTCTATGCTGACCAAGTTTCCCCAAATTAAACCAGTCTCACTTGACTGCATTTGGCTCATGTCCCTCTAAACCTTTCCAATTGTACCTGTCCAAATGTCTTTTAAATGTTGTAACTGTACCTCCATTTACCACTTACTATGGCAATTCATTTCACAAAAGAACCATCCTCTGTGTGAAAGAATTGCCCCTACAGTCTCTCTTTTTGTAAAAACTTTCACCTCTCACCTTAAAAATCTGCCCCCTAATTTGAATTCCTCTACCCTTGGGGAAAAGGCCTTTGCTCTTCATCTTGTCTATGCCTGGATGTAGGTTTGGTCGCTGAGTTGGAAGGTTCATTTCCAGACATTTTGTCACCGTACTAGGTAACATCTTCAGTGGGCCTCCAGGCGAAGCACTGTTGATAAGTCCTGCTTTCTGTTTATATGTCTGGGTTTCTTTTGGGTCGGTGATGTCACTTCCTGTGGTGACATCATTTCCTGTGGTGATGTCATTTCCTATTCTTTTTCTCAGGAGATGGTAGATGGGGTCTAATGCGATGCGTTTGTTGATGGAGTTCTGGTTGGATTGCCATGTTTCTAGGAATTCTCGTGCGTGTCTCTGTTTGGTTTGTCCTAGGATGGATGTGTTGAAGTGGTGTCCTTCCTTATCTGGATGTAAGGATGCTAGTGAGAGAGGGTCATGTCGTTTTGTGGCTAGTTGATGTTCATGTATCTGGTGGCTAGTTTTCTGCCTGAGAAAAAGAACAGGAAATGACATTGCCACAGGAAATGAAACATCTGGAAATGAACCTTCCAGCTCAGCGAGCAAACCTACATCCAGAACCTCAACCTGAGCTACAAATCTTCTCAAAGCTCGCTTATCTGTGCCTCTCATCATTTTATAAACTTGCATCACCCCAGAGTTGTTTATCCAGGTCCAACCACATCTGTCACTGATCTGTCCATCTCACCAATCCATTTATGTCCTCCACTAACACAAGATCTTCTTCCTCAGTGACAACCATCTGACTATTCGTTGTTTCATATGCACACTGACTGTTTATCTGATCCACACTCTTATTTACATTATATATACATATATATCATGAACAATAAGGAATCTACCATTGATCCTCATGGTTCACCATTGGACACTGGTCTTTGGTCACAGAAATATCGTTCTACCATCACTGTTTGCCTTCTTTCACTAAGCCATTTTTTGGATCCAAGTTGCCAAGTTACCCTTGATCTCTTGTGGTTTTACCTTTGTTATCAAAGGCTTTGCTAAAAATCCATATAAACTGCATCAATTGGACGACCCTCATCCAAACACTTGGTCACCCCCTTGAAAAGTTCTACAAAATTTGTCAGGAATGACCTTCCTCTGACAGTCATACTGACTATCCCTGATCAAATCTTACTTTTCTAAATGGAGATGAATGCACCATTGGTTTCCTCACCACTGATGAGATTCTCTGTTCTGTAATTCCCTGGTTTAACTTAATCACCTTCCTTGAAAAGTGACCAACGTTAGCTGTCTCCCAGCTCCCTGGCACTTCTCCAGTGGCTTGGAGAGAGCTTAAAATTGGGTCAGCACCCCTATGTTTTCATTCCTTGTCACCCACAGCAGCCTGGGATATAACTCATTTGATCATGCAAGATTTGCAAGAATGTTTCCAGGGATGATACTAAGATATGTCTGAGAAGTTAAGACTGTCTTCCTCAACAAGGGGATAGCTTAGAGATTGTATTTAAAATCAAAAGGGTTTCAATAGTACATAGGAAGACATTTGCTGTATTCATCAAAGGATCACAAAAACAAGTGCACAGATTGAAAATAATTTGCCAAAGTGATTTTATTTTCCACCCAATGAGTGTTTAAGGTCTGGAATGTACTGCCTGAGTGTGTGGTGGAGACAGGATCACTCAGGCTTTCAAAAGAGTATCAGACAAAAATGTGAAACAGGAAAATGTGGAGTGTTAGAGGAAGGTGGGTGGATGATGCTAAGTGAAATAGTATTTGGAGACCTGGTGCATACATAGTGTAAAAATAGGCCATTTTGTACATTATAAAGATTTATAAACTATTCTGAATTAACAGACTTTTACTTTAAAATTATATTGTCTTCTTCATGACCTCTTCCTTCCAGGAAAAACATTCTGTACACCTCTATCAAGTCACCCCTAAACCTTCTTTTCTCCAATGAAAACAGCCCCAAGTGCCTCAGCCTTTCCTCATACGATCTTCCTACCATACCAGGCAACATCCTGGTAAACCTCCTC
>NC_057728.1:88326-129424 GCF_004010195.1 Chiloscyllium plagiosum | reverse complement strand
CCAAGGATACTGGTGCCCCTCAGGTTCAGGTGTAGACCATCCTGTTTATAGAGGTCCCACCTTCCCCAGAAAGAACCCCAGTTATCCAGATACCGGAATCCCTCCCTCCTGCACCATCCCTGTAGTCACGCATTTAACTGTTCTCTCTCCCTATTCCTCGACTCTTGACCACGTGGCACGGGTAACAAACCAGAGACAACAACTCTGTTTGTTCTAACTCTGAGCTTCCAACGTAGCTCCCTGAAAGCCTGTCTAATATACTCAGCACTCCTCCTACCTATGTCGTTGGTGCCAATGTGGACCACGACTTCAGGCTGCTCCCCCTCCCCCTTAAGGACCCGGAAAACACGATCAGAGAGAGGGAGCGAAGCAGAAAGTCAGTTGGAGAGACAGGGAGGCAGGAAGTCAGTGGAGGAGAGAGGTAGCGAGAGAGAGACTCAGGAAGAGCTCCCATTGGCTAAGGAGCAATCTTTGGTCCAAACAGAGACCAGGGACAGTCTGGCCATATCAACAAATAGAGTGAGAGAGAGATTGGGTAATGAATCAAATTTAATAGCCAATTCTGTTTTGAAAGTGTCTATGTAATTGAAAGGGCTCTGGAGAAAGTCTAGGGGCGTTGAACAAATTGGACACTTTTTTTTAGTAAGAATCAATTAAAATATTGATGGATGTTTTTGTACTGTTATGGATTCTTCAGTCAGTAATGGGGAATGTCTTAGCGAATATGATAGCTTGCAACATTAAGCTCCAGGACAAAAATCAAAGATGTCACAATGCTTATGATGCATGAATTTGTTGACTTTTCATTTTTACCAACAGTTGCTTAACTAACTCTTGATTAACGTTGCTGACCTTTGTCTCAATCTCAGAGCTGTTTTGTGCTTAAGTATTCTGATGGTTTGTGGTGTTTTTATTTTCTCAGCATAAACTCCAATGGGAGATGCGGCAGAGGGAAGAGGAAATTGAGGAGCTGCAGAAAGCACTTAGCGACATGCAGGTTTACCTTTTTCAGGAACGTGAGCACGCACTGAGACTCTATGCTGAAAATGACCGGCTAAAAATCAGGTGAGAAACAGGCTTTGAATAAGTTACTGTAATTGCATGGAGTAAAAGATCTACTAAAAAGTAATACTGTAGTTAGAGGGAGATGTGAATGGAAGCGTCTATCACAAGTTAGCCATATCCTACTGAAAATAGAACTGAATAATCTCAAAGCTCTTTGTTGTCATGCTGACATTTTGTCAAATTTGGTAATTCAGGGAGTTGGAAGATCGGAAAAAGATGCAACATCTCTTGGCACTTGTGGGCCCTGAAGCTGAAACAGTCACTTACTTTCACAGGGAGCCTCCACATAAGGTATGTAGTTCATCCATAGTCTGAGTGAAGGAACAGCTCCTCTTCGTTCTTGTATTCATAGCATCCAGTTACAGAGGTATTCTGGAAGTAAATTTCTTGTAACCTTGCTTAGCAAAAAAAATGCATAATACCTCAAAATTATGTGGGAAAGGGATTTAACTGAGGCATGGGTCCACTGCATGGATGGTCTGTGGTTCCGCAGTGGCCTTTATCCTTGGTTTATGCCCTGTTTGTAATTCTTTCCCTCTATCCCACACCAATCATTTTTGATCTCAAAATCTGACTAGCAGTATTACACTTGCTTCCTTCCAATCCAGCCACTGATAGTTTCATAGTAATAGAAGCAGGAGTAGGCCATTTGGCCCGTCGAGCCTGTTCCACCATTCATTAAGATCACGGCTGATCTATCCATCGTCTCAGCTCCTCCTATCTGCGATATTCCCATAACCCTTCATTCCCCTACCATGCAAAAACCCGTCCCAACTATGTCTTGAATATATATATATATGAGAGAGAGAGAGATAAAATTTTATCTCGGAAATTTTAGAAGGTCACAATCAGGCTTTCTCTGCCCATCTCGTTTTGAGAATTTGGGTGTTTTTGAGATATTCAGCCTTCCGGTCCGTTAAGTTTTCTGCAAACTTTACTTTGCAAATATTAATTACTTGAAGTTTCTCACTTGGTTGTTCAATTAATGTTTTGCCTGATATGATGTCAACTTAATTTAAAGAAAGAACTGCCGATTCTGGAGATCTGAACCAGAAATTGCTGGAAAAGCCCAGCACATTAGGCAGCATCTGTGGTGAGAAAGTTTCATGCCCAGTGACCATTCTTCAGTTATCTCCAGTCCTGGCTTTGATGAACCAGTATTACTGCTGATGTTCCTTTCCCATTCTCATATTCATAGAAGACATCTGAGTATATTTTATATTTCTTGCTGATTTACTCTCTCATTCCATTTTCTTCCTCTGTCCTTCTTTGCTGGTTTCATACATATCCCCGATTCTCAAGTTTACAGCTCTAAGCAATATTCTAAACTTCTCTTATCTTAATACTACTCTGAATTTCTTTTTTCAAGCAGCAGATGGATTCCTTTTCCTGTGAAGTTTGATTTCTCATTTAAATTAGTGTTGTATGTATACATATATACCCTGTCTGAATGGCTCTTGACCACCACTATGCTCCTTTTCACTCCAACCACTAAATGGCCTCCTGTACTCGAGAAGGGCAGTCATACAGAATAGAAACGGGTCTTTGGCTCACCAGGTCTATGCTGACCAATAAATGCAAACTACACTAATCTCATTTACCTGCATTTGGTCCATAGCCTACTATGTCCTGGCATTTTAAGTACTCATCCAGATGCTTCTTAAATGTTGGGAGAGGTACCTGCTTCCACCAATCTCTCAGGCAGCAGGTTCCATATTTCTACCACTCTCTCATTTTTAAAAAAAAATCCAATCTCTTCTGAACTACTTGCTGTTCACCTTAAACTCAAGTGGTCTGTTCACTATCTACTCTATCTGAGCCTGTCATAATTTTGTATACCTGAATCAGATCCCCTGGTCCTGGAAAATAAACTCATCTCTCCAGCCTCTCCTCATAACTGAGACTTTTCATCCAAGGCAAATTTCCTCATCAACTTCTCCAGTGCAGTTGAATCCTTTCGATATTGTGGCAGCCAGAACCATCACCAATGCTCTTGAAGTTGCAATAAGACTTAGTTGCTCCTATATTCTGTGTCCAGGCTAGTTAATGGTCAGTATGCTGCCTTCACCATCTTGTCTACCTGTGTAGATCTATACATCAAGATCTCTTTGTTCCTCAGTAGGAACCTCTGGGTCTACCATTCATTGTGTACATTCTTATTAGACCTCCCAAAATTCTTCACCTCATGCTTATCGGGATTAAATTCCATCTGCCATTGCTCTGCCAATTTACTAGCTAATCGATATCAGACTGGAACCTGAGACCATCCGCACTGTCAACAATACCATCAATTTTCATGTCATCTGCAAACTTACCACTGATATCTTCTATCTTCACATCCAACTTGTCAGTATCCATCATAAGCATCAAGTATCCCAGCATTGATCCTGTGATACACTGTTGGTCACAGGCTTCCAAACACAGAAAGAACCCTCCACTATCAACTTTTGCTTCCTATTTGCAAGTCAATTTGGGGTTCAGTTTACAAACTTGCCTGAGATCTCATGGGCTGTTACCTTTTGGACCAGCCTTCCATTTGGGACAATGTCAGAGGCCTTACTGCAGTCCATGCAAACCACATCAACAACACTACCTTTATCAATATATTTAGATACCTTTTCAAAAAACTTGAATTAGTCAGACAAGATCTCCATCCAACAAATCCATGCTGTTAATCCTTGATGAATCCCTGCCTTTCCAAATATTGATGAATCATGCTCCTTAGAAATTTTTCCAGTAATTTCCCTACAACTGACCTAAGACTAAACCTGGCTTATCCTTTCTGCCCTTCTTGAACAAAAGAAATGTTAGCTATCCTCCAGTCATCTCATACTTCACTTGTGGCCAGCTTAGTATTAAATATCTCCACCAAGGCCCCAGCAGTCTCTCCTTTAGCCTGGGGTACATCTCATCAGGCCCTGGTGATTTGTATGTCCTCTTTACTAAGCAGGTTCTGGAATGTCACCTTCTTGACTGAAATCCCCAGCTACAATGTCTTTCTGCTCTATGAATACAGTGAGAAATATTTATTTAAGACCTCACCATGTCTACTGCTCCATGCAGAGGTTGTCCTTTTGGTATGTAAAAGGCCCCACTCTTTCTCTCGTAATCCTATTGCTCTTAATATACTTATAAAATGCTTTGTGGTTTTCCTTGATCGCATCTGCCAAAAATACTGTCGATTACTACCATCATTGTGGATTAAATTCCTGTAGTGGCTGAGGTAACCATGAATCTTCTCAACCTCCTCCCTTGCCTGATCCTCCGGCTAAACCACCACTAGTCATCTCTCTCTAATAAGGGAGCAGCCCTATGGTGCTTTGGGACTTATGGCAGATGTACTTTTACCAGACATCATCATCAGTCCAAGCCCACTGTTAACATCTTGGGGGTTAACGAACTGCTGTGGATTTTGAAATCAAGATGACCATTCAATGAAGTCTGACTTGGACTTTTAAGGCTTGTCCAAAAGATTGAATATAAGAACAAGAATAGGACACTCAGCCCTTCAAGCCTGCTCCGCATTCAATTAGATCCTGACTCATCTATTTTAACCTCAATTCGACAATCTTGCATGGCACCAATAATCTTTTGTTTCTTGGTAATCAAGAATCTGTCTATCTCTGCTTTTGCATTATTTGAAGATTCTGCATCCATTGCCTTTTGAGAGAATTGTATTCCTTTATTTCTGTCTTAAGAGGGTGACCTCTGATTTTATTTCTAGATTCTCCCACAAGAGGGAACATTCTTTCCACATCCACCTGTTCAAGGCCTATCAGGATTTTATATGTTTCAATTAAGTAATCTCTGGCTCTTTAGGAGTAGTCTCTTCTAAACTCTGTAGGATGTGGCCTTCTTGCCTTGCCTCCTCAGGTAATCTGCTCATTCCAGCTATTATTCTAGTAAACTTTCATTGAACTTCATTTAATGCATTAACATCATTCCCTAAGTAAACTGTGCACGATATTCCAGAAACTGCCTCACCAAGCCCTGTAAAACTAAAGCATAACCTCTCTCGCATTCATTTTCCTCACAATAAACCATCACATTATATTAACTTACCTCATTTCTCTTAGGAGAAATGATAGGCCAGTGATAATACCTAGGCTATCAATAGAGAAACTCATAGAACATAAAACATTTAAGGTAATCTTCTAGGGATCAGGGTTTGAATCCCACCACAGCAGGTAGAATTTGGATTTTTTTAAAATCTGGAATTAAGAGTCTAATGATAAAGTAATAGAGACCTCCAGCACAGATTCTGGATCAGTGGTGCTGGAAGAGCACAGCAATTCAGGCAGCATCCAACGAGCAGCGAAATCGACGTTTCGGGCAAAAGCCCTCATTCCTGATGAAGGGCTTTTGCCCGAAACGTCGATTTCGCTGCTCGTTGGATGCTGCCTGAATTGCTGTGCTCTTCCAGCACCACTGATCCAGAATCTGGTTTCCAGCATCTGCAGTTATTGTTTTTACCTCCAGCACAGAGACAGGCCCTTTGTCCCAAACTGGTCCATGCTGACCAAAATGTCCATCCATTTCCCTGCACTTGGCCCATATCATTCTAATCCTTTCCTATCTATGTATTCGTCCAAATGCCTTTTAAATGTTGTTCATGTACCTGCCTCAACGACTTCTGCCAGCTCATCCCATGTACACACTATCCAAAAACTTGTCCCTCAGATTCCCTTTTATTCTTTGCCAGCTAACCTTAAACTGATGCCCTCTAGTTCTCAATTCCCAAATCCTGGGAAAAAGACTGAGTGCATTCACCCTATCCATGCCTCTCATGATCTTATAGACTTCTATAAGATTCCCTCTCAGTCTCCTATGCTCTAAAGAAAAAGTCCTAGCTTGTCCAGTGGTTATCATTGTAATTTCTCCTGCTCTCATTCCAGTTTAATAAGATCCTTCCAAGAGCAAAGTGATCAAAACTGAACATGTACTCCCAAGTGCGGCCTCACCAATGCCCTGTACAACTGCAACATAACTTCTCAACTTCTATACTCAGTACCCTGTCTGATGAAGGCCAGTATGCCAAAAGCCGCCTTCACTACCCTGTCTACCAGTGACTCCACTTTCGGAGAACTGTGAACCTGAACTCCAAGGGCCCTGTGTTCTTCTGCACTCTTTAAGGTCCTACTATTCACCATGAAACTCCTACCTTGATTTGACTTTCCAAAATGTCAATTGTCAAGCAAAACTGATTTGGTTCACTAATATCCTTTAGGGAAAGAAACTGCCCTCCTTCCCTGGTCAGCTTTGTTACTCCACATCTCCTTCAGTTGACTTCCAACTGTGCTTTGGCAATAGGTAATAAATGCTAGCCTAGCCAGTGACAGCATCATCTTGTGAATGAATGTTAAGAAATTACCTGCACACTTAACTTTCTGTAATTTGTCCATTCAGACACTGCTCATCATTTAGATAATGTGTCTTTTTATTCTTGCTGGCCAATGGCAATTTCATATTTTCCCACATTGTACTCCATTTGCTAGATCTTTTCCCAGTCACATAACCTATCTACATCCCTTTGTCAGCTTTTAATGTCAACTTCTCAACTCCCTTTTCTACCTATCTTCATGTCATCAGCAAATTTAGCTACCATACATTCAATTACTTCACTCAAATCATTTGCATAAATGGTCAAGCACACCATACAGAACATTCTGCCAGCCTGTAGAAGTCTTATTTATTCCTACTCTCAAGTTTCCTGTTAGCTAGCCAATACTCTCTTCATGTCACTGCTTCCCCCTGCACATTAACTTTTAATGTGGCACCATATCATATGCCTGCTAAATCCAATGCTGGTTATCCACAGCATAAGCTACTTCTTCAAAAAGCTCCACCAAACTAGTTAAACGTGACTTGCTTTTGACAAAACTATGTTGGCTCTACCTCTTTAACTTGAACCTATCCAAGTGTTCCGTAATAATGTACTTAATAGTAGCTTCTATCATTTTCCCTATGACAGATGTTGAACTAATTTATTTGTCGTTTCTTGCTTTCTGCCTCCCTCCCTTTTAGAATTAAGAAATCACTTTAGCCATTTTTTTTCCCAATTGAAAGAAGCCTTCCCCAAATATGATGAGTTTTGGTAAGTTAAAACCAAAACATTAACTATCTCACTTTTATGAAGGCATAGGGTGAAATCCATCAGGACCCAAGGATCTATCAATTTGTAGTTTTAACAATTTACTGTGTACTATATCTCTGGTAATTGTAATTTTTTTGAGTTCCTCCCTCCAGTTGAAGTCCTGATTAACAGCTTTTTCCGGGATGCTATTTGTGTCCTCATGAAGACTGACACAAAATAATTGTTCAAACTCCAGTAGTCTCACTTTTGAGTAGTAGGCGATAGCTTTGAACATTATGACACTTCAAGTACTCATCCAAATACATTTGAAAGGTCATGAGGCAAATTGTCTCAAATACCCTTCCTGGCAGTGGATTCAAGATACCTACTACTCTGGGTGAAATAAGGCCCCTGTAAACCTCCTGCCTTTCATCTTAAAAATGTTATTGATGCTTGTTATTGACCCTTCAACTAAGAAGAACACTTGCTTTCTATCTACCCGCTTCATGCCTCTCGTAATCTTATACAGGGACCATCAGGTCACAGGCTCATAGAGATGTACAGCACAGAAACAGACACTTCGGTCCAACTTATCCATGCCAACCAGATATCCTAACCTAATCTATTCCTATTTACTAGAATTTGGCCCATAATCCCCTAAACCATTCCGATTCATATACTTATTCAGATGCCTTTGAAACCACTTCTTCAGGCAGCTTATTCCATACACACACCACCCTCTGCACAAAAAAGGTTGCCCCTTAGGTTTCTTCTATATCTTTCCCCTCTCCCCCTCAACCTACGTTCTCTATTTCTGGACTCTTCCCATCCCAGGAAAAAAACCTTGTCTATTTATCCTTTCCATGCCCCTCACGATTTTATAAACCTCTATAAGGTCACTCCTCAGCCTCCGATGCACCAGGGAAAATAGCCCTAGTCTATTCAACCTCTAGGAGAAAGTGAGGACTGCAGATGTTGGAGATAAGATTCCTGAAGAAGGGCTCATGCCCGAAACGTCGATTCTCCTGCTCCTTGGATGCTGCCTGACCTGCTGCGCTTTTCCAGCAATACATTTTCAGCTCTATTCAACCTCTCCCTATAGCTCAAATCCTCCAACCCTGGCAACATCCTTGTAAATCTTTTCTGAACCCTTTCAAGTTTCACGCCATCCTTCCGGTAGGAAGGAGGACCAGAATTGCTCGCAGTATTCCAAAAGTGACCTAACCAATGTCCTGTACAGCCGCAGCATGATCTCTCAACTCCTATACTCTGTGCTCTGACCAATAGAGGAAAGCATACCAAATGCTGCCTTCACTATTGAGAGTGTGGTGCTGGAAAAGCACAGCAGGTCAGGAAGCATCCTCGGAGCAGGAGAATCGATGTTTTGGGCATAAGCCCTTCATCAGGGAAGAGGCTTATGGGTTGAGGCTGAGAGATAAATGGGAGGAGGGTGGGTGAGGTTGGGGGGAGGTAGCTGGGAATGCGCTAGGTGGATGACAGTGAGAGAGAAGGTGATAGGTCAGAGGGGGCAGTGATGGACGGGTCGGAGGGTGGTGTGAAGTTGGAGGCTTGGGACCCTGCAACCACACAGGACAAATGTGGATTTCAACAGCTTCCTCATTTCCCATCTCTCCCCCCCGCAACATTATCCCAGTCCCAAGCCTCCAACTCAGCACAGCCCTCCAGACCCGTACATCACTGCCCCCCTGACCTATCACTTTCTCCCTTGTCTTCATCCACCTATCGCTTTCCCAGCTACTCACCCCCCATTTATCTCTCAGCCCCGACCCACAAGCCTCATCCCTGATGAAGAGCTCGTGCCCAAAACATCGAATCTCTTGCTCCTCGAATGCTGCCTGACCTGCTGTGCTTTTCCAGCACCACTCTCTCGACTCTGATCTCTAGCATCTGCAGTCCTCATTTTCTCCTAGCCGCCTTCACTATCCTTATCTACCTGTGACTCTACTTACAAGGAACTATGAGCCTGCACCCCAAGGTCACCATGTTCAGCAACAGTCCCCAGGACCTTACCATTAAGTACATAGGTCCTGCTGATTTGCTTTTCCGAAATATAGCATCTCGCATTTATATAAATCAGACTCCATCTGCCACTCCTCAGCCCACTGGCCCATCTGATCAAGATCCCGTTGTACACTGAAGTAACCTTCTTTGCTGTCCACTACTCCTCCAACTTTGGTGTCATCTGCAAACTTACTAACTGTACCTCCTATGTTCACGTCCAAATCATTTATATAAAATGACGAGAAGTTGTGAACCCAGCACTGATCCTTGTGGCACTCCACTGGTCACAGGCCTCCTGTCTGAAAAACAACCCTTCACCACCACCCTCTGTTTTTTATCTTCAAGCCAGTTCTGTATCCAAGTGGCTAGTTCTCCCTGTATTCCATGAGCTCTAACCTTGCTAACCAGTGTCCCATGAGGAACCTTGTTGAAAGCTTTACTGAAGTCCTTGTAGATCTGCCCTCATCAATCCTCTTTGTTACTTCTTCAAAAAACTCAATCAACTTTGTGAGACATGATTTTGCACGCCAAAGCCATGCTGTCTGTCCCTAATCAGCCTTTGCCTTTCCAAATACATGTAAATCCTGTCCCTCAAGATTCCCTCCAATAACTTGCCCATCACCAATGTCAGGCTCACCAGTCTTTAGTTCCCTGGCTTTTCTTTACCCTTTCTTAAAATAGTGGCACCACATTAGCCAACCTCCAGTCTTCCAGCATCTCAGCTGTGACTGTCTCAGCAAGGGGCCCAGGAACCACTTCCCTAGCTTTCCATAGAGTTTTAGTGTACACCCGATCAGGTCTGGGGATTTATCCACTTTTGTGTGTTTCAAGACGTCCAGCACTACCACTTCTGTAATATGGGCATTTTTCATGATGTCACCATCTATTTCCCCACTTTCTATATCTTCCACATCCTTCTCCACAGTAAACACTGATGCAAAATACTCATTTAGGGTCTCCTCCATCACCTGCGGCTCCACACAAAGGCTGTCTTGCTGATCTTTGAGGGGTACTATTCTCTCCCTCGATATTCTCTTGCCCCTCATGTATTTGTAAAAACCTTTTGGATTCTCCTTAACCCTATTTGCCAAAGCTATCTCATGTCCTGATTTTGCCCTCCTGATTTCCCTCTTGAGTATACTCTATTGCCATTATTCTCTTCTAAGGGTTCACTCTATCTCTCCTATCTATACCTGACGTATGCTTCCTTCTTTTTCTTAACCAAAATTTCAATTTCTGTAGTCACCCAGCATTCCCTACACTTAGCAGCCTCTCTTTTCACCCTAACAGGAATATACTGCCTCTGGACTCTGGTTATCTCATTTTTGAAGGCTTCCCATTTTCCAGTAGTCCCTTTACCTGGGAACATTGGCCCCCAGTCAGCTTTTAAAGATTAGATTAGATTACTTTACAGTGTGGAAACAGGCCCTTCGGCCCAACAAGTCCACACCGACCCGCCGAAGCGCAAACCACCCATACCCCTACATTTACCCCTTACCTAACACTACGGACAATTTAGCATGGCCAATTCACCTGACCTGCACATCTTTGGACTGTGGGAGGAAACCGGAGCACCTGGAGGAAACCCATGCAGACACGGGGAGAACGTGCAAACTCCACACAGTCAGTCGCCTGAGGCGGGAATTGAACCCGGGTCTCCGGCGCTGTGAGGCAGCCGGTTTCTAATCCAACTTGCCAGATTATTCTGGATTTTATGTGGCTTTACCTTCTTGATCAGTCTCCCATGTGGGATCTTGTCAAAGGCTTTACTGAATTTGATTAAAGCTACATTAACTGGACGGCCCTCATTTATGTGCTTGGTCACATCCTCACAAAGCTCTTTAAGATTTGTTTGACATGACCTAGATCTGACAAACTCATCCTGACTACCCCGATCAAAATGGAGATTAATTGTCCGCTTCAGAAATTTTTGTACTTTATTTTTCACTCCTTATTTATCTTTGAGTAATTTAAAAAAATACTCTGTCCAACATACTATTCCCAAAATACAATTTGAGTATCTCTCAACAAATACTTACCTTTAGACTGCGGGATTGTGCCAGCTGTATCCTAGGGACAGGTACCTGGTTCAAATTGGTGCTCGATCCTCAGTGGGAGACCTTATTGAATGAGATGCCTACTTCCTTAAAAACATTCTTGGGAAAATGGGTATTTCCTTCAGCCTTTATGAAACAAGTGAACATTTCTATGGTGCTATGAAAAATGGAGAGCTCAATGATTATCAGACATCAAAATGAACCGTGTACTGGGTGTGGGGATCAGTATACTGCAATGGTTAAAGACAACAGGATAAGGATGCAAGTGCCTAAAGCATACAAATATTTGATTTGGAGCAGCAAAATGCCCCAGCCCCTTAACTCTGCTCTAATACTTAATAAAATCATGACTGATCTGATTACTCCACATTCCTGCCAATCATGATTACATTTCTCCCCTTGCTTCCCAAGAATCTATCCAAGTCTGCCTTACAAATGCTCAGATTCTGCTTCCATTTCCTTTTGAGGGACTCATGACTGACTGCAAGAAAACATTTCTCTTCTTCCCTGTGTGACAATGCTGCCACTTTAAAAAGGTCATTTTGTCCTTGGTTTTTCAACAGACATCATAAAGGCTGAAGTGTCTAGTTTAACAATGGCAGGGGAGTGGCCAGTTCTCCCAGTTCAGGATTTTTCCAGTTTGTTTTAGCTGTAGAAGTCACAAGATGCTGAAGTCTAGAAAAAGGTTTCAAGCTTCAGATGATTCTTGACTGCTTTTCTTGCTGAAATCTCTTTTGATGTTCTCTCCTGCCTGTAAGAATTTGTGTTTCAAATTTCCTTTTTGCCAAGGGGATGTGTTTATGGGATATTGCTAGATTGGAACAGTTCCATAGTTAAGTTGCTGTGTCAGGTCGATTAGGTTTTCCAATAGTTAAGTTATTCGAAATTCTGTTTTCTTTTGTTGGTGTTTAATGTAGTGTTTAAATAAATTCTGTTTAGCATCACACGTGGAATATCCACTTCGCATTTGTCTTTAAAATAAGAAAAAATTAGGGTCTAGCCTACCTTCTTAAAATATTTTGAGGGGATTTAGCCTGGTCCAGAACACCTGTCTTAAATGAGTGACCCCCTTGGAATTCTACAGTCATTCTCCATTTAAGAAATGCTCTGCTTTTTCATTCTTCCTGTTAAAATGAACATTTTCCAGTTTCCAGATTGTTGCCCATTCACTCAACCTATCCATTTACCTCTGTAAACTCTTTGTGTTTTCTTCACAACATATTTTCTTACCCATCTTGCTGTCATCTATGAATCTAACTTTCACTCTCCTTTTCTACATCATCAATGTCATTTGAAAAAAATTGAGACAGCTCTTCCTAATGTATTATTTCCTTACCATAAACTTTTACTTTATGCAATAACTTTTTGGTGTGGGACCTTATCAAATGCTTTCTGAAAATCTAAGTCTGTCTCCAGATTCCCCTTTATCCACAGTGCATGCTGTTCCTTTAAAGAACTCAAATAAACTGGTTTAACACAGTTGCAGCTTGCTTAAAATTTTGAAAGAGGACTTGTTATGCCTGTCAGAAAATATTGAACATGCTTGGAGCATTTCTTTGATAGGAGAGAAAATGGAGGCAACTATTGGGAGAGTTTTAAGTTATGTAAAACGTGTAGTAGGATAAATATAGAGGATGTTTCCACATGTAAGACAAAAATGGCAATATGTACTAGGCAGTAACTCCAGAATGGTGTTGAATGTGGAGCTTATGACACATGAAATGCAAGCTGGAATAAACTTCAGGGAAAAGAATGAGAGAGCAAGGAATGGATGGATTGTTCATGGAGTTAGATGAGGGAGGGTCAGAGGAGACTTGTGCTCCTGTTAACAATAGTATGGCACTTTCAGACTGGCCTCTGCCTGTGCTGTGATTACTCCATAATTTTTTAACCCTTTATTTCATTGAAGAAGTCACATCCAATCTGTGCTGGCTCTTCCCATTTAACATATCTCCAACTGAAAAATAACTTCAGGCTTAGACTAGTTTACTGTAATGACCACCGATTGGCCTGTATGGTATATCCATCTCTCCTTTTTCTGAACATACGACAGTCATCATCCAGTCACTTAATTTAATTGTTTTTCAGGTCACTGTTCCACAACGTACTGTACAACATGGCCACACTGAAGTTACGTCTTCAAAGAAGGGTAAATATTCCATTTTTCCATTTCCACTATCTTTGTGTGCTATAGTTCTGGGTCATTTAAATAATGTTTTTTTCACATTCCCCTGCACTACTTGTCCAGACCTTAAATATATGCCCAATAATCATTGCATTATCAGCTACTGGTGATAGCACTTTTCTGTCCTCTTTATCCAAACCTATGATACATTTGTTTGCTTCTGCCGATTCTTCCCTTGATCTCCTTTGCTCCAAGGATAACAAGCCTAGTTTCCATACTCTAACCTTGTGACTAAAATTCTTAATCTTTGGAGCCATTCTAGCAAATTTTAAGGTCCTCTCAAGGACCCTGAAGTGTGGTGACGATAACTCGATATAGCACTCAAAGTTGTGACGAAACTGTTAGGTGAGCATTTATTGCACATCCCATAAATGCCCAAGATTGGGAGTTTTAGTCTTGAAATACTGCTGATTGGGATAGGTTTACCTACAATGCTGTTTGGAAGGGGATACCAAGAATTGACTCAGCAACATGAAGAAATGGCAATACATTTCCAAATCCGAATGGTATGTAGCTTCTCAGTGTCAAAAATGCAGTTCCTTTTAAAGGTAAGCCAGAATTGATCCAGAGTTGTATGGGAGTATATTACGCTCGTTGGATTTTCTATTTAGACTGCCTTTGCTGACACACACGATCATGCAATGATAGCAACAACATTTCTGAACTGAATTGAAATAAAGCATGTTAAAAGTGTAGGAAACACAAACATGAAAAAAGAGAAAAAAATAGTTCAGTTAGAATTTAGTTTAAAAAGCTTTGTGTTGTGCAGACAGGAAGATAAAGCAGGAGGTAATCTCTAATTCTGATCAAAGCAAATCTCCTAGTGGCTTTTTAAAGTGAAATGTGAGAGTCACAAATTATGAATGTCCATTTGTGTTTTCACAATTGGAGCCGTATGACCTATGGAAAAATGAGCTGGCAGTGTGGACTGATTTAGAACATAGAACTGTACAGGCCCTTCGGACCTCAATGTTGTGCTGACCTTTTATCCTACTCGAAAATCAAACTAACCCACATACTCTTCAACTATCATCCATGTGCCTATCCAAGAGTCACTTAAATGTCCCGAATGTATCTGACTCCACCACCACTGCTGGCAGTACATTCCATGCACCTACCACTCTCTGTGTAAAGAACTTACCTCTGACATTTCCCTATCACCTTAAAATTATGCCCCCTCATGATAGCCATTTCCACTCTGGGAAAAAGTCTCTGGCTATCCACTCTATCTGTGCCTCTCATCATCATGTACATCTCTATCATGTCACCTCTCATCCTTCTTCACTCCAATGAGAAAAGCCCTAGCTCCCTCAAACTTTCTTCATAAGACATGCCCTCCAGTCCAGGCAGCATCTTGGTAAATCTCTGCACCCTCTCTGAAGCTTCCACATTTTTCCTAAAATGAGGCAACCTGAACTGAACACAATATTCCAAGTGTGGTCTAACCAGGACTCTACAGAACTACAGCATAATCTCGCGGCTCTTAAACTCAATCCTGATTTCTCTAAACAAGATGAAGCCAAGTGGTATTGTCATACAAACGCAGCTAGCTGGAGAAACTCAACAGGTCTGGCAACATCTGTGGCGAGAAAGAGTCAATATTTCAGGTCCAAAGATTGTTTAGAGGTCACATCAACAATTCTCAATGAACAGGTCATTTGCCGGTAAAAGGCCAGGGGGAGGTATGTAGGTGAAGGGAGAGCGTTGGAGGCAGGTGAGGACTCTTGTCCAAACAAATAGACACAGAAGCAAAAGCAATGAAAGAAGTGTTCAATGTCATGTTGTGCCTGAAATTCATTGAGATGGGTGCACAGAGGGATAGAACTAAGACCCTTTCTGAATACAGAACATTCAGCAGGTGAGACCAGAAGGTCAGATGGATAGGAAATACTTGACGAGGTGGGGGCAAGGAGAACGGATGGAGACAGTGGAAAGAGGAGGAGAGGAAGGTTCCAGAGGAGCCTGGGTATCCCTGAGTTGTTGTAGCTTGTGTTCCCTAACGCCTGAAAAGAAGAGGATGAGTTCTTTGTTAGAATGTCGAACCATTCCAAAAATGAGGTGGAAGTGGCGGCAGGGCAACTGTGAGACAGAGTGAGATGGCACTGATGGAGAGAGAGAGAGATGGAGAGTATGCATGTAGTGGCGCATGGCCCTGTGATAGGATGCATCAAGAACAGCTGAGTGAGGAGCGTTATACATCATGGAGATACCTGTGATCCTGGGTGAATTCGAAACACAAAGGATGAAGCTTCAGCTGGAATTCATGTGGGGTAACTCTGAGCTAGAGGAATTATTGAGGGACATAAGGTCGCTGTGGAAGCAAATTTTGGCAAATACCTTGTCAAACACTTGTTCTGAAGCAGGATCACTGGACCCAATACATTTTCTCTCCGTAGATGCTGCCAGACCTGATGCATTTCTCCAGATATTTCTGGTTTTTATTTCAGATTTCCAGCTTCCGCAGTTCTTTTGATTTTTTCAAGGTGGTAAAGCTTTGGTTTTATCCTTACCAGGAAGAAAAGATATTGAGAGTATAGTATTTATGGAACCAGATGTAACTGACCTGGATAGTGAAGAGGGTTTGGAGATCTTAACATAATTTGTGGGCAGAGTTGACGAGAAGGATGACGTTTGGAACCCTAATGAAGAATTGCGAATATTTGATAAGGTTAAGAATGTGGATTGTCAGTCCATCAAAGAATACATCTTGGATTTGAAAGGCTATGTAGATTAAATTCTTTAATCTAATCTTTAATCATTGGCATGCCAGCACTAGTTGTCAATCTCTAATTTGTCATTTAACTGAGTGGCTTTTTAGGCCATTTTAAAGGATATTTAAGAATCAGTGATATTACTGCAGTCTGGAGTTGCATCTACACAAGATCAGGAAAGGGCTGCAGATTTCTTTCCCGAAAGGACATTAATGAATCTGACGCAATTTTGCAAATCAATCATACTTTCTTGATCACCGTTATTGAACCTGAATTTGTATGCCAAATTTATTAATTGAATTTAAACTCAACTAGATGCAATGGATGGATTTGAATGCATTTCCACAAAACGTTAGCCTTTCTCTGGACTACATTTTAAGTGTCATTATTCGAGTGGCAGCACTTTTAACCTGGCATCCTGCAACTTTTACAGTGACCATCTGCAATAAGATTTAGAATTAATTCCAGTCTCCACTCAGCCAAAATATTTCCTGTTAGTTATAGTATTTAAATCAATATGTGGAATTCCATTGTAGTGTGAACTTTGCTGAAAAGTGAAGGAAAAGGACTGTGCCAGAATTGTCTGGTACATCAGGAAAATTACTGGTGAAGATGATAATTACTGAGCAGGGGAAGAATCTCGAAGAGATAAGAAGTTTTTCTCTGCTTTGAATTTTTCTTGAATTGAACCTTCTGAATTAAACTGTTTTTTTTATTGGAGTGGGATGGCAATGACATGATGGAATCCTTACACATTTGGAGTAGTTTGGATAGCATGGACAAAGGGAAAACATTTCTGTTTGTGGATGAGTGGAAACTTCAGAGCCATAATCCACAATAATCACTAGTGAATCTAATATGGAATTTGGGAAAAATCAGAGAGTTATTCAGAGAGTTGAGAATGTCTGAGGTTCACAGCCTGAAGCAGGAAGTGTTTGTATTTGGGATTTATCAAACTATACCTTAATCCTTGTGTTTTTGTAAACCTCTAATAGAGGAGAGCGAGGGCTTCTTTTATGTTTTCCTGAATGTCTCTTGATTAAATTTTTTTAACATAAAACATAAGTAATAAGTTATCCGAGAGCAGTATTTTTAGATGCTACTTTCTGGGAGCAGTATTTTAGATGCTACTTTCTGGGTCTATAGATTAAGGTGCAGAGATGGCCTTTAGAATGATGTGCTCTCCCTGTTGGATGTGGGAGATTAGGGAGAAATTCGATGTTCGTGATAATTATGACTGCAGGAAGTGTGTTTGGTTATGAATCTTATCAGATCGCATGCATCATTTAGAGTGGCAGTTAGTGTCAATGAGGAATTTACAGGAACCAGGGACTGTGATGAATGGCGGTTTCAGGCAGGTTGCAAAACCGCAGAAAGAGTCAGCTAGATGGGTTACTGCTTGAAAACATGGGAGAGGTAAGCAAGTAGTGCAGGATTCTCCTGTGCCTATCCCCGTCTCAAGCCAGTATGCGGTTTTTGGAAATAAAAGGGGTTATGACTCTCTGGGGAATGTTTCTGTGGCTGACAGCAAGATATCAGAATGATGTGTTATCTCCCTGGTGCCGGGATCAAAGGGGTCTCTGAGAGGGTGCAGAATATTCTCAAAGGGAAGAGTAACCAGCAGGAGGTCATTGCACACATCAGTACCAACAATATAGGAAGAGAAAGGGACGAGCTTCTGAAGTGGGAGTAGAGGAAATTTGGCAGGAGGTTAAAAAGTCAGACTTCAAGAGTTGTTATATCTAGATTACTCCTGGTTCCACATACTAGCGAGGGTCGGAGTAGGCGGATAGAGCAGATGAATGTATGGCTGAGGAGTTGGTGCAGGGGACACAGATTTGTATTTTTGGATCATTGGAATCTCATCTGAGGTAGAAGTGACCTGTTTGGGGGAGGAGGTGGGACCCAGACAGATAATGAGAAAAGAGATAAGTTGGAGACTGGAACAGCTGAGAAGAGGAGCAAGTCAATTACTCCAGGCAGGCAAGAGCAAGAAAGTCAATGAAGTAGGACTGATAAATTAAGTTACAATTATTTCAATGCAAGAGACCTATCAGGTAAGGTAGATGAGCTGGCCATGGTTGAGAACATTGAACTAGGCAGTCGTTGCTATTCCAGAAACATGGCTTAGGGAAGGGCAGGACTGACAGCTTGATATTCTGGGGTATTGATGTTATGGGAAGGATAGAAAGGGGGGCAAGAGAGGAGGTGAAGTGACATTTTTGGTACAGGATAATGTTACAGCTGTGCTTCATAGAGTCTCAGAATCCCTACAGTATGGAAACCATTCGACCCAACCAGTCCATGCTGACTCTCTGAAGAGCATCCCACCCAGAGTGACCCCACTACTTTATCCCTGCATTTCCTATGGCCAATTCACCTAACCAACATATCCCTGAATACTATTGGAAATCTAGCACGGCCTGCGCATAGTCTTTGGACTATGGGAAGAAACTAGAGCACCCGGAGGAAACCCACACAGACACTGAGAATGTTGGCAGAGGCTGGAATTGAACCTGGGCCCCTGGCGCTGTGAAGCAGTCATGTTAACCATTGAGCGACGTGCTGCCCCCACTTTTGGTCTTTTTTTTTAATGTCTGTCACCCTGTCTCAGTTATCTCTACCCCAAGCCCTATTTTCACAGCCCTCTGCCTGGATCGCTGTACTTGGGGAGGATATTCCTGGCAATGCATCTAGTGAAGGTGTTTGTGTGGAAGTGAGCAATAAGAAAGGGGTGATCACCTTATTGGGATTGTACCATAACAGCTCCCCCCTCATTATTAATATCAGTAGGAAATTGAGAACCAAATTTGTAAGGTGCTCTCTGTAAGAATGATAGGGTTGTAATGGTAGGGGATTTTAACTTTCCCAACAGACTAGGGCTGCCATAGTGTTAAGGGTTTGGATGGAGGGGAATTTAAGTGTGTACAAGAAAAGTTTCAATATGCAGATTTACAACTAGAAAATGAACAAAACATGACCTTCTCTTGGGAAATAAGGCACAGAAAGTGACTGAGGTGTCAGTGGGGGAGCACTTTGGAGCCGATGATCATAATTCTATTCATCTTAAAATAGTTATGAAAAATAACCTTTCCTCCTTCTTTGCTCTAATGTGAAAGCCCTAGTTCCCTCAAACTCTCTTCATCAGACATGCCCTTCAGTCCAGGCAGCATCCTGGTAAACCTCTTCTGCACCCTCTCTAAAGCTTCCACATCCTTCCTGTAATGAGGCAACCAAAACTGAAGACAATATTCCAAGTGTGGTCTAACCAGGACTCTATAAAGTTGCAGCCTGACCTCACGGCTTTTAAAACTTAATACCCCTGCTGATGAAAGCCAACACGCTATACACTTTCTTAACGACCCTATCAACTTGGCTGACAACTTTGAGGGATCTGTGAACATGGACCCCAAGATCCCTCTGTTCCTCCATATTGCCAAGAATCCTGCATTTAACCCTGTATTCTGCATTCGAATTCGACCTTCCAAAATGAATCAGCTTACACTTTACCAGGTTGAACTCCATCTGCCACTTCTCAGCCCAGCTCTGCATCCTGTCAATGTCCTGTTGGAACCTACAACAGCCCTCTACATTATCTACAACTCCACCACCCTTCGTGTCATCGGCAAACTTACTAACCCACCCTTCTATTTCCTCATCCAAATCATGTATGAAAATCACAAAGAGCAGCAGTCTCAGAACCGATCTCTGCGAAACATCGCTGGTCACCAAGCTCCAAGCTGAATAGCTCCAGTTCTTCTGCCATTTCTTTGTTTCCATTGTAATTTCCACAGTTTTTAACTATAAATGAACTACCAAAATTTGTCTTTATTAATATTTTGTTTCATATATTTATCAAACTTTTATGATTTAACTTTGCAAGAAACAAAAATTTACTCTCATACTTGATTTTCCCACGCTTGATCAAACTTCTTGCCCTCTTTTGCTGAATTTTGAAATGTTCGTAATACTCTGACTCGCTACTTTTTCTGGCAATTTTATTTGTCTCCTCTTTGGATCTAATACTATCCCATATTTAATTTTGAGCCACATGAGTGGGCCACATTTCCTATTTTAATTTTGTGCCCGACAAGAATGAATAATTATTGTAATTCATGCATGCATTCTTGAAATATTAACCTTTGGCTATCCACTGTCAATGTTTTTAGTAAAGTTCTGAGGAGAAAGTGAGGTCTGCAGATGCTGGAGATCAGAGATGGAAATGTGTTGCTGGAAAAGCGCAGCAGGTCAGGCAGCATCTAGGGAACAGGAGAATCGACGTTTCGGGCATTAGCCCTTCTTCAGGAAGTTTTAGTAAAGTTCCCCAATTTATGCCTTGAACCCTCATAGTTTCCAGTATTTACATTCAGGCCCTTATTTGGATTCTACTACTTCACTCTCCGTCTTAATGAAGAATTCTATCATAATATGGTCACCCTTGCCCCAGGAAGGGACCCACACAACCACATTTGTTAATTAGTCCTTTCTCATATCACAGTACCCAGTCTTGGAATAATCTGAATAGTGCAGTGAGTAGAGTGCATGGAGACCGAAAGGAACCATGCTGGGGAAGGAGAAAGAAAAGTTGAAACACTTAGAAGAATTCTGCATCTGAACAAGTCAATTAGTAGCTGCCAGTCTGGGTCATTAGTAAATAACTACATGTTCGGTTGTGTAACTGGTATGATCGGTTTAAGAACTCATTCTCCATCATTCCTTTTCTCCAGAAACTGATGTGTGCATTAATTGGAATAATTCTTGAAATTGTTTGAACTATAATTGCAATTCTATTTTTAAAATTTCTTATTTCAGCATTATTAATGTGAGACATTACTTTCTTAGAAGCTAAATATATCATATCAATAATTGTGTTTTATGGCTACTGTGATTTTGAAAAATTTGATGTGTTTTGCCTTCAAAAAGGTCTTAAAAAAGTACCATCAAAAGTGACCAGAGCTGTTAGTCCAACTATCCCAGACAACTATCAGAGAGATAATCAAACTCTGCTACTACAGGTACGTAGAGTGTTGCCACACTGCTTCAAGTTTGGCAGCTGTACATATGCATGGTGCAGTGAGACCCAGACTATGTTTTTGTAGATATGTAGATTACTCTTGCATTTGTATCGAGATATTGCAGTGTGAGCCCAAATTCTGTTATTGTTTTTAAACAAAGCATGATAAAAATAAGTTGTTTGATTAGTCTAACTTTATTGCTGCTTCACATTCTGCACACAAGCTCAGGCCACATCAGTGGCCATGCTACCACTAGAATAAGTAAAATCAGTTTTCAGTAACAAAAACATTTCCAACTCCTAGCGAGTGAAATTTCACAATTTTGAAGTATTTAAAGTTCAAAGAATATGTACTGGAAAAATGATGTGGGGTAACTCTTGGTCGATAGTTTTGTGAACTGGTGCATCTTTACCTGACCCAGCCCGCACTCAGTACACAAACAGGATACTGGAAGAACACAGCAAGCTAGACAGCATCAGGAGGTGGAGGAGTCAATGTTTGGGTCAAGACCCTTCATCAGGATGGGGGGGAAGGGCGAGGGTGCTCAGAAATAAATATAGGGAGCGAGTGGGGCTGGGGGAAAGATAGGTGTGATAGCGATAGGTGGACGCAGGTGGGGGGTGTTATTGTGATAGGTCAGTGGGATGGGTGGAGCAGATAGGTAGGAAGGAAGATTGTCAGGTAAGGTCAGATGAAGGAGGTAAGATGGATAGTAAGAGATGGATGTGGAATGAGATTGGGGTGGGGAGACAGTGAACCTAGTGAGGGAGGAGGTGGAATGGAAGGGAGGAGACGGGGCTGGAAGGGGAGCCAGGGAATAGGTGGAAAGGTTATTTGAAATTGGAGAACTCAATGTTAAGTCGTCTGGGTTGTTGGCTGCTCCGATGGAAGATGAAGTGTTCTGTCTCCAATTTGCCATCTGATTCGCTGCAGCAATGTAGGGGCAGTGGGAGGAGGAATTGAACTGGGTGGTGGTAGGGAGGTCAGGCTGGCCATTTAGGGTCCAGTGACGATGCTTTGTGAAATGGCCACCTCGTCTATGTTTAGTTTCACCCATCTAGAGGAGACCACATTTGGAGTGCTAGATGCAGTAGACTAGGTTGGAGATGATGTAGGTGAACCTCTGTCTCACCTGTTTGGGGCCCTGAATGAGGGAGGTGGTGTATGGGCAGGTGTTGCATCTTCTCTGGTTAGAGGGGAAGGTGTTGGCGTGCAGTTCTCCTCCAATCTCAGGTTCCCACTTTCTTGCATTGCTGCTCCTCCATTTTCTAAGATTGTATCTGGAGAAGCAACAAAAGCATGACTGAGGAAATCTGTAATTAGAGGAGCTGGAGCAAAACGTACAGGAGAAGCAACTCTGCCTTTTCTATGTACCAGGGTAGCGTGCATTCTCTTGCATTTTTTGGTTTATCATTGAATTTTCAAGGGCTTTTGAGAGAAAATTTGTCCAGGCCAACTATGTGTTTTGAGCCTTAGCTCAAAGTTTTCCATATATCACATTGTGTGTTATATTGTTGATCTACAGCTTCTTGTGGTAAGGACATTTCTTCTTACTGTTTGCTTTTATTGTTCTCTTCCCAACATCCAACTCTCCAAGGTTGAAGCCTTGCAGTCTCAGTTGCAGGAGCAGACACAGTTGGCGAAAGAGCAAACTGATGCATTGTTGGAGGATCGAAGGATTCGTATGGAGGAGGCACACGTGCAGCATGAACGGGATAAAGACAAAATCAAATCTCTGGCAGAGAAGTCAGTTAATGCAGAGTACAACAGTCAGTAATTGCTGTGAACCAGTGCTTAATTCCTACATGTTACTTAACCTGCTGCAGCTCTGTGATCAGGATAGGGTGCACTGTGGAACAATGTTGAGTCACAAATGGGATGTCTCAAGTGGAATTTTCCTCGACTTTGTGAGTCATATAGTAAATATCACAGGATCCATTTATTGGTGGCAGGCTAAGGCAACATAATAGCTCAGTGGTTAGCACTGCTGCCTCACAGCATCAGGGATCCAAATTTGACTCCATTCTGGGTGTCAGTCTATTTGGAGTTTGTATATTCTCCCTCTCTGCATGGGTTTCCTCCGGGTGCTCTAGTTTCCTCCCACAATCCAAAGATATGCAGGTTAGGTGCATTGGTGATGGTAAATTGCACAGTATCAAGGGATGTGCCAGCTAAGTAGATTAGCCATGGGAAATGCAGGGATAGTGTAGAGGGAAAGTGTGGATTAAATGGGTCAAATGGCCGCCTTCACCACGATAAAGGTTCTATGATTCTGTTGAGTGATATCGACTGAGACAATAGATCCAAAAGCTTGTATTTTTATAGCCCTTTATATTGCAAATGTTTGGAGATATCTCAAGTATTATTGAACAAAATTTGCCCCAAGAATTTAGGTAACATTTTAAAGTGGGAGCAGCGAGGAGGGAACTTTTTCGCAAGAGAATTCCACAGCTAGTCCTACTGAGCTAATTAAAATTGAAGTGGACAAGAGGGCAGAACTGAGTATACTAGGCGAAAATGAGTACTGCAGATGTAGAGATTAGAGTCAAGAGTGTGGTGCTGGAAAAGCACAGCAGGTCAGGCAGCATCTGAGGAGCAGAAAAATTGACGTTTCAGGTAAAATCCTGTCATCAGGAGTGAGGCTGGGAGCCGTGGGGGGAGTGTCGGGGGGAGAGGTTGGAAAAGCACAGTATACTGTCCACATGGCTTGACGATTATAGTCCCAAGAATGCCCAAGAGGCTTGATCCCATTCATCACAAAGGAGTCAGCATTATTATCACCTCATTCACATGATAAACTTTCACTCACTCCACCACCAACACACAGTTCTGGCAGTGTGTTCCATGTAGAAGATGCACTTCAGCAAGTCACCAAGCTTCCTTCAACAGCACCTTTCAAGCCTGCAACTCTACCACCTAGAAGAATGTAATTAGGAGACATTTGGGAACATAATTAGGAAGTTCCCCTTCAAGTTAAACACCATCTTGATGTAGCACTATATCACCCTTCATTCACTGTCACTCAGTACAAATTCTGGAACTCACTCCTATGTGTGTACCAATACCCCAAGGAATACCATGGTTCACGAAGGCTACTAACCACTTTCTCAAGGGCAACTCTGGATCAGCCTGGATCAATTGTGGATGACCTAACCAACACTCCCCTATGAATGAGGAGGTTTTTGTTGGTAGGTTGATGGGACTAGGGAGCTACAGAGGGTGATGCTGGTGATAAAGTTACTACTTTCTGTGATCTATTTCAATTAGCCTGTTTTTGATATCTAATCAAAATTGGTCAACTATGCGTAAGACGTTAAACTGGGCAGAGTGGAGATAGCCACACAGAATTGACCAAGTGATTCAGGTACAATGTGAACTAAATGATAAATAGTAAATGGGGTTTACTCTAGGCTGGTTGGAAGTTTGATACATGGGACAAACCAGTGGACATCACAGAAATACCCTGAATGATGTTGAACTAGCGAGTGAAATTAAAAAAGACTGCGGAGATAGCAGGCTTAACATGGGGAACTAATGAAGGGTAGTAATGTAATAGAGTACAGAGCTTTGATCACACCACAACAAGAACTGTCTGACTTTGGTAACTGAGTTTGTAGTGAAATATGGAATTACTGTTGACAGTGCTAAGTAGAATTATAGATCAATCTTCAGTGATCCTCAGTTGTGACAAAAGACAGCAAACATGGACTTTGTAAGGTAAAACTTTGAAGAATAAATTTAGCAGTGGTTAGTTCAAATTAATCACAAGGAAACTTTGAACTGCCTGCTATCATAACTGCTGCAGGATTGAAAGAAGAATCAGTTATTGCTGTGCTGATGGGGATGCAAAAACCTTTCACAGCAATATTCTATGGAAAACCTGTGTCAACTTGATGAATTTTGTTTATTCTCCGTGTGGTGGTTGATGGCTGCTTTGATGCTGACCTGCATTACTGCTATGTTTGGTCAGATAAGGACTTATCCCCAGGCTTCTTCTGACTTTGCATTATCATTTGTTCTAGAGGAAAACTTGGATCTCCCTATACAGAGATCTGCTTGTGAGCATCACTTGGGGGAAGAGTCCTTTCTTTGAGAGGCCTTAAGTGTGGAGGTAATTTGTGAAGGGATCTGGTGTTGATTTGGTTAGGAGATTCTTGAACTGGAAATGGGAATTGAGTATTAAATGGAACTGGATATCTGGGGAATTTTATCGTATTTCAGTGACTGTAAGTGAACTACAGCTCAAGTACTTGAATTTAGGCAATTTCTTTGGATATATTGACAATAGAGTAGAGGTAAATGAAACTATAAGTGTCAAATGGTTTGCATTTCCCCCAGACTGCACAAAACTCAGAATCTACTTTATGAGAGTACCAAAGACTTCCTTCAGCTAAAATTTGAGGGTCGAGATGCCGAGAAAGTCTGGATGGCTGAGAAGGATCGTCTGTTACAGGAGCTGGACAGACACAATGAGCTGAGAAACGGAGGTGGTGATTCTGAAATGCAATTTCATCGAGAGTCACCAATGGAACATGAGATACAAAGGATACAGAGTGAAGAAATAAAGGTGTGTGAGGAGTGAAGAAGGTTGCAAATGTACAACTTCCGTGATAATTATCTTCGAGCATTTTTTATTCTGCTTTCTCAGACACATTCAAATGATTATATGTGTTACTTTAAAAAAAAATTTGCTTTGGCTTTTTATAACGTATTTCAAATTACTTATTTCACAAACAGTTAATTTATTTTCAAGTGCAGGGAATAAGTACAAATTGTGATGTGGTCACCATCATTGAAAGTTGGGAAAGGGAACTATAACCGTTGCAAGTTTGTGAGCAGACACTTTGCTCGCAGTATGATATTCAAATAGCAGTGAGTTAACTTTGCTAGTGAAAGTTGGCTAAGAGAGTGGGAAAAATGTTTGAGTTCCACAAATAGCATTGCATTTCAAACAAGGTGATTTTGTTTCTAATCAGCAAGACTATTTCACCTCCTCTACCATTTTCCCAATCTATACTGTAGACCTTATAATTTGGTTTTAGTTTCCTTTCCCAACCATGCTGTAGCCATGTCTCAGTGATGGTAACTATATAATAATCTCCGATTTGAATATCTGCCTACAGTTCATTTAACTTTTTCTTTATGCTCTGTGCATTTATATATTGAATGCCATTCAGACCGTATACTCTAACCTGTCCCTTAGCACCGATGTTTTATTCACCTGTTTAATATTTCTCTCTTGCAGTTTAGTCAGTGCACTTAGTTTGCCATAGCCTGAAGTAGGATTCCTGACGTTTCCTTTACACTCTCTCCTGTTACTTGATTTTCACATTGTACTAATTTCACCTGGGCTGTCGCCAGCTCTCTGTCTCTCTCTCTCTGTCCTCAAAGGATTGTAGGGGGGGTTACTCAAATTTTTCACTAGATACAGATTACCCACAGAGATACAATCGATCAAGGGTCAAACTTTACACCAAAATTATTCAAGGAAGTTTTGGACAGCTTAGGAATAAAACGATACATTCCATCTAGAATCACAAGGAGGGCTGGAAAGGTGGCATCAAACATTAAAGACCATGTTGAAGGCTTCTATTCAAGACTATCCAGATGATAGAGATAAAGGAATTGTGTTTGTACTTTTTACCACCAGAGATGCACCAAATGAATTGACCAAATTCAGCCAACGTGAATTAGTTTTTGGGCATGAAGTGAGAGGACTGCTAAAATTGATTAAGGAGAAATTAGTAAATCATAATTCAGAACCACATATTTGGACTATATGTAAAATTTTAGGGAGCGATTAAATATGGGAGTTGGCTAGACAGCATTTAAAAGTATCATAACTTGCAATGAAACAAGCCAGACAAGAAATCATGAACTCGCAATTTTGCTATCAGAGATAAACTGCTAGTGTTACTGCCAGTGATAGGTGAAACTTTAAAAGGTTTAGTGGACTTTCTCAAGTCAAAAGGAGATTGAGTGAGGTGAACTATTTGATAAGGACTCCAGACAGAGAGAAATCTCATAAGAGTGTGGCATGAGAATATGCTTAAAGGGTATTTTGACAGGGAAGGAAAGCAAAAAGAGGAGATGTTAGCAGTTGCAACACAGAGTGAAGAGCTAAGTTCAGAGGGTTCTGAATTGGACATTAATCAAATTAAATTGGACAATGAGGAAGTTGTCAAAAATTGTGATAAATTATTGAGTTACCTTCCAGAGGAAAATCAAAATGACCTGAAAGAGTTATTGCTATCGCATGGGGAGATATGTGGAAATAAGCTAGGAAGTACTAACCCTAATTATGTGTGATGTGGATATAGGAAATGCTGTTCTGATTAAGCAACAACCTTTTAGGCTTAACCCTCTAAAGTTGACACCGGTTCAAAAGGATTTTGAGCCCATGCTCCAAGATGACATAATTGAAGTGATTTACAGTGACTGGAGCTCACCAATAGTAATGGTGCCAAACCAGATGTTACCCAATGGTTATGTGTGGACTATCGCCAAGTTAATTCAGTAACAAAGACTGCATATTCAATTCCACGTTTGGAAGACTGTATTGAAAAGTTGGGACAACAACTTATATTTTGAAGTTTGCCCTACTCGGAGGATACTGGCAGGTACTTTTGTCCGAAAGAACAAAGACAAATTCGGCATTCGTAATGCCAAATAGACTATATCCATTTCAAGTCAGGCAGCATCCAAGGAGCAGGAGAATCGACATTTCGGGGATGAACCCTTCTTCAGGAATCCTGAAGAAGGGCTCATGCCCGAAACGTCAATTCTCCTGCTCCTTGGATGCTGCCTGACCTGCTGCGCTTTTCCAGCAACACATTTTCAGCTCTGATCTCGTGCATCTGCAGTCCTCACTTTCTCCTATATCCATTTCAAGTCATGCCATTTGGTATGAAAAATGCGCCAGCCACATTTCAATGATTAACCAGTAAGATCATTTCTTGATTCCCCAATTGTGTAGTTTATATTGATGACCTGGTGATTTTTAGTCACACACTGGAGGAACATTTGCACCATTTATCGAAGTAATTTGATCAACTTCAGGAGGCAGGCTTGGTGATAAAACTGGCTAAAAGTGAATTTGCAAGACCTCCAGTCACCTTCCCAGGCTATGTTATTGGACATGGACAAAGGGCCCCACGGAATGCAAAAGCAAAGGTAATTGGGGAGTTTCTAATGTCATCAACAAAACGAGTAGTACTATGATTCCTGGAATTGAGTGGATTTATTGGAAATTCATACCAAATTTTAGCAGAGTGGCTGCTCCACTCACTGAATTACTAAGGAAAGGCAAGACGTTTCAGTGAACAGCGGACTGTCAGAAGGAATTTGACAGCCTGAAAGCTGTGTTAACTACTACCCCAGTATCAGCCATACCTAATTACACAAAGCCAGTCAACGTGGCTATCAATGTGGGTGTTAGTGCTGTGCTCATACAGAAAGAGCTATTGCATGTTTCTCCAGGAAATTGAATATTCATCAGCAGAAATATTCAACAGTTGGGTTTCCTCCGGGTGCTCCAGTTTCCTCCCACAGTCCAAAGATGTGCAGGTCAGGTGAATTGGCCATGCTAAATTGCCCGTAGTGTTAGGTAAGGGGTAAATGTAGGGGTATGGGTGGGTTGCGCTTTGGCGGGGCGGTGTGGACTTGTTGGGCCGAAGGACCTGTTTCCACACTCTAATCTAATCAGAGAAACTTTGAGCTTGGTGTTGACATCACAACATTTCAATGTTTATGTTACCAGTAATGTATCTGAGACAATCATCTACACTGATCATTGCCCATTAAAGTTTGTGGAGAAATTTAAGAGCAAAAATTCCAGGCTGTTTAGATGGAGCTTGTTGTTATAGCCATTCAATTTGAAAATTGTGCGTGTGGCAGGATGGTAAAATGTGATTGCCCACACATTGTCAAGACTTGGATGAGGAACAGAGCTGTTTGGTGATAGGAGTAAACAGGCTGAAATACAATGTAGGAGTGCATGTTTGCATGGTTATAGTCATTGTCATATATATGTATGTCGTAGTGTACTAACAAGGTCAGATTGAGGGGTTTTAAAATGAAGCCATCTTTGGATATTGATGGTTCTTTTCTGTAAGGGGAGGGAGGTGTGACGATGCTGCTCTTTTTAACAAGGTTATTCTGTCCTTGGTTTCTTTCAGAGGGGTCGTAAAGGCAGAGATTCTGATATATCTGGAAGTATATCTACTTGAAAACATTTTTAAGGTTTTTTTTTAATCACCTGTACAATGAAAGATGAAGTGGTCAGTTCTCCCTGTTCTGGCTTATTTCTGGGTTTGGTTTGGTTTTTAGCAAAGAGTCTGTTTGAGGCTGCTGGTCAAAGAAACAGCTCCATGCTGCTTCTCCCTCTCACTCTCGTCTTTCCTGTAAGAACCTGTGTTTGGTTTTACTTTTTTGCCAAAGGGATGTTTATGGCAATGTTGCAGGAATTTGGAGCAGCATCATTAAGTTGTGGTACAGTTGATTGGGTTTTCAGATAGGTTCCGTTATTCTAAATTCTGTTTTCTTTTATGTGTTTCATTCAGTAGTCTTGTTATATCCACTGGACACCTGCTTAAAACATCAAGAAAAGTTAGGGTCTGGGCTATCTTCTTAATGTTTTGAGGGGGTCTGGGCTGGTTCTTAACACAGTTTCTTGAACAAAGTTTGCCGTCTGTCGTCTTTGTATTGAGACAATATTAACAGGCCCTTCCACTGGCCACATCCCACTTAGCAACCTCGAATACAAGTCATCCCGACCAGACAATCTAATCAGCCCTCCAGTACAGCAAATCAGATAGGCTGAGCACCTTTTCAATGTCAGTTTTTGCGCTCTGACCTCCATTACTGAGAAAGATAGTGGCAGCTGATGCATGGGCACAGCCAAATGCCATCCTCGCTTGAAACTGTATTATCTACTCCCTCAATGTCACTGGCTCAGAATCCTGGAATATTTTCCTAATAATACTGTAGGTATCCCTACCCCACATGGACACTGTTTAAAGAGGCAGCTTACTACCATCTTCTTGAGAGCAATTAGGGCTGGGCAATTGATATTTTATATTCTGAGTAAATATTCATACAAAGTACTGAGTTTTCTAGTTTTGCCTTGCTCTTCTAACCATACATTACATCCTTCATCTGGAAGATAGTTTGGTTCCTTTCTGTTAACTGCTATTCAATTCTCAAATTCTGTCATGGCCTTTCTTATTTCCATTTTCTCTTCTCTAACTTAGTGTATTTGGCTTTCTTTTCATTTGAAGGATGTACATGGTCTATGAAATACGTTTCCTGTGATTCCTCATATTGTATCGTCCTCCAAGGATTTCTGCTGTTGGTTCACTTGTCTATTATCCTTACCTCTATACCTAGAGGTAAGGTACTATTCCATGTACCAGGAACATCTTTTCCCTGAAGGTCGCCTTGGTCATTTGAAGTTCTAAAGTCTGTTTGCAATACAGCCTCTAACTGTAATAATCTTTTCTAGTCACTC
This sequence comes from Chiloscyllium plagiosum, assembly GCF_004010195.1. NCBI lineage: Eukaryota > Metazoa > Chordata > Chondrichthyes > Orectolobiformes > Hemiscylliidae > Chiloscyllium > Chiloscyllium plagiosum. The sequence continues at coordinate 98,788 of NC_057728.1, read as the reverse complement.
GAGGAGCAAGTAAACCAAGCACATCGACTGGCAGATATGTATAGAGAGCAGTGTGTGACACTTGAGAACGATCTGGCACGAATTCGGGAAGAAGGGGATGTTGGCCGTCAACTGTTTAAGGTAAGACTGCAAATCACCTGAAATACTTTTAACATTCTTGAAATGGTTGGATGTTGTTTCTACTTCAAAAGGTGTTGACTAAGTACCACATAATTGATTTGTCGGTGAATTGGATCCCATGGAATTAAGTGACGTGGGATGTAGATTACAGTAGGTGCTGAGTGTAGTGGTGCATGACTGTGTTTTTCTGACTGAAGAGAGGCATACAATGCCACCCTCCAGGGGTTAGTATTTGGGCCATTGGTTGACATATTTATCTCCTGTGATTGTATAAATAGGATATAATTTTGAAATTTACAAGGTTTTCAAATGTGAATTCAGAAATGAAGAATGTGTAAGAAACTCAAGTTTGGAGACAGACAAGGAACATGCATGTCAGGTGAAATTTGATACAAATAAGTATGAAGTGATGGAATGTGGGAAGAAGGAAAAGGTGAGACAATAACAACTAAAGGGATCAATTTTAAGGTTGCAGTAGTAAATGGCAGGACAAGTTGTTGAGAAATCGCAAACTTTAAAAATAGGGATATTGATTATAAAAGCAGGTAAACTCCACCTCGTCTTTCATAAAGCAGTAGCTAGCTATAGTATTGCGAACACTATGTATTGGAGAAGATGAAAAGGTCTAGGGGCAGGTATAGAGGAATTTGATAAGAATGATACTCTATTCCAGTGGTGGATAAATTACATGAGACTGGATGGAATTTAGGCTTGAACAGCGACAGTGTATGGGGGCAAGGAGGTAACGAATGAGATTATACAGCTTTAAAGTGACAGGACTGTTCGCAGGATTGTCACTGACGTCATCTCTTTCGATTTCCCTCCACAGATTCCCATCTTGCAGTCCCCCAAACCCATACAGCCCACTTACTCCCAAAATCCATAAACAGGGTTACCACGGCAAGTCCATCATGTCCCTGTTCCACCAAGCTTATTTCTTCCTGCCTTGACTCTATTTTCTTCTCATCCAGTCTCTTGCCGCTTATAATTCCCTAATGCTTTGCGTCGTTTTCATAATTTCCAGTTTACTGATTTCAGTTGCTGCCCCTTCACAATGGATGTGCAATACTTCCACACATTCATTTTCCCAACAAGATGGTTTGAAGGCTCAGTTTCTTGTAAAGAATCTTGGGCAGTCCCCAACCACCACCACCCTCTGCTTTGCCTTGCCTTGCCTATCCTTAGTTTGAAAATTTCTGTTTTAACTCATCCTATTTTCTCTAAGACACAGGTGTGCCTGAGAATATGCAAAATGGTCTTAGTTTACCTGTCTCTTTGTAAGGTATGTGGATCAGTCCTTGTTCCAGTTCCACTCATGGCTTTCTGTAATAACTCTTTCTCTACAACTTGAGTGATGTCATCAGTGTTGTTTCCTGTTGTCATTCGGAATTGGAAATATAGTATTCATCAATCTTGCTGCCAATTTACATCTTTCTCCCTAATTCATCTTAATCAGACACTTTCCTTCCCTTCCTTGACTTTAGATTAGGTTAGATTCCCTACAGTGTGGAAACAGGCCCTTCGGCCCAACATGTCCACACTGACCCTCCAAAGAGTAACCCACCCAGACCCATTCCCCTACCCTGTATTTACCCCTGACTAATGCATCTAACACTGGGCAATTCACCTGACCTTTGGATTGTGGGAGGAAACCGGAGAAAACCCATGCAGACACTGGGAGAATGTGCAAACTCCACACAGACAGTCGCCCGAGGAAGGGATCGAACTGGGGTCCCTGGCTCTGAGAGGCAGCAGTGCTAACTATTGAGCCACCGTGCCCATGTCTGTTTCCATTTCTGGAGATAGGTTGTCCACCATTGGCCCTGCAAATGCATTGACTCACAGTTAGCTTAACTACACTTCCTCACATCTGTGAGGATTACATTCCATTCCCCCAGTTTTTCTGACCTTGCTGCATCTGTTCTAATGAAGGCACTTGTCATAGGCTTGCCTTTGACGTGTTGTCCTTAATCCTCAACCAAGGATTCCCTCCTCCCCTGTAGTTGAGAAGGCTCTTAGCCACCTTCCCCTTCTCAAAACGACAGGAAGGTTCTCCTTATCTTCACTTTCCACCTAACCCCCAATCTCCGCATTCGAAGGGATGATTCTCTGCCATTTCCACCACCTCCAGCAGGATGCGACCACTAAGACACATCTTAGCCCTTCCCTCCCTTGTCAGCATTCCTCTGGGATGCCCGAGTCCACTTTTCCGTTGCTACTAACACTTTATCTCATCAATACAAGCTCAGTTAAACTACTCTCTTCTCATGGAGCATATTGATTTCCAAATTGTTTGCTGCACTCGTCTGTCTATTTTCATTGTCTTCTGTGCAAGGACAACCAGATCAGTTTGTACATCTGATTTCCATAATACATTGCCATTTAAATAATAATCTGTTTTTCACACCAAAGTTTCATAAATATTCATTTTTACTGCATCTGTCCTTTGTTTGCCCACGCATCCATCTTGTCTACATCAGTCTGAAGTCTCCTTGCATGCTTCTCAAACCTCTCAATCTCAGCTAGTTTTGTGTCATCAGCAAACTTGGAAATGTTATATTTGGTTTCCTCATCCAGGTTATTTATATATATTGTAAATAGTTCGGACCCCACCACTGATTGCTATGGTGTGCCACTGGACACAACCTACATCCATAAAAAGATCCATTTATTCCCACTCGTTGTATCAGTCTGTCAACCAATTCTCAATCCATGCCAATATCATAAATCCAATCTGTGTGCTTTAATTTCTTTTCCACTGACTTCTTATGTGGGACCTTCTTGAAATCCAAATACACCACATCCATTGGTTCTTCCTTTTTGACTAGTTCCTTCCTCACAAAGACTCCAGTAGAATAGTTAAGTATGATTTCCCTTTCGTAAACTCATGCCAGCTTTGTGGATTCCCATTAATGCTTACGAGTGTTCAGATATTCACATCTTTTGTAATAGATTCTAGCATTTTCCCCACTTTTAGATGTACATATGATGTCTCCACTAGTGCGTGAACTTGAAGCTAGAGTCATAGTTGCAGAATAAAGGGACAATCATTTAAAACTGAGATATGAACTGAGGTTCGTACATGCCTGGAATTCTGTATCCCAGAGTGTTGTGAAAGATAGGTCAGCGGAAGTCATTAAAGAGGAAGAAGGCAGATTTTTGAAACATCATGGAGTTGAGGACTAAATGAAGCTGGCACAAAAAGATTCTGGAGCAGATCAGCCACAATCTTATTGAGCAACAGGGCAGGCTTGAGGGGCAGAATAGATTTTCTACTTCTCTTATATTCTAATGCTATCTGATTTCTGACTGTGGATTAGTGGTGCTGGAAGAGCACAGCAGTTCAGGCAGCATCTGAGATTTCTGACTGTAGTTATTTAGGAATGTACACCATTTCACCATAATGTTTTAAATTTTTTTTTCCACAAGGAAGGGAGCTGAAGTACTTAATGTTGCTTTTATGTTCAGTGATTTATTTTATTTTCCAAATGATTTCAGCTATGAAAATGCAGAGCTGCATATGTACAGTACATCTGTATAATTTGTTTTTTGAGCAACAAATGACATCAGTATGTCACAGCCATTTCTCTTAGAATCCCTACAGTGTGGAAACAGGCCATTTGGCCCAACAAATCCACACCGACCCTCTGAAGAGTAACCTACCCAGACCTATTCCCCAACTGTATCAATCTACATTTTACCTGAATGTACCTAACCTACACATCCCTGAACATTATGGGCAATTTAGCAAGGCCAGTTCACCTAACCTGCACATCTTTAGAATGTGGGAGGAAACCGGAACACTGGAGAAAACCCACCCAGTCACAGGGAGAATGTGCAAACTCCACACAGTCAGTCACCCAAGGCTGGAATCGAATCTGGGTACCTGGTGCTGTGAGGCAGCTGTGCTAACCATTGACTCACTGTACCACCCCCCGCCCTCCTCCATTTCTCAGTATGGAGACCTTAACATAATTGCTGAAGTGTATTTACAACTGCAGTTCATTGAATGTGTTACCTATACTCATTTCTATAAACAACACTGAAGAAAGATCACGTGCCATAACCAGCCTTTCAGCTTTAATAACTTAGTTCCATTTGTTTGATTTCTCTCTCTAGTCCAGTTTCAATTAGAATCATAGAAACCCTGCAGTGTAGAAATAGGCCATTTGCCTTATTGAGTTCACTTTGACCCACCCTGCACCTGTAATTCTGCATTTCCCATGGCTAATCCACCTTACCTGCACATTCCTGGATACTGTGGGTAGCTTAGCATTGCCAGTCCATCCAATCTGCACATCTTTGGATGATGGGATGAAACTGGAGCATCCAGAGGAAACCCATGTAGAAAAGGGGAGAACGTGCAAACTCCACACGCAGTTACCCGCGAGTGGCATCAAACTCTTTCTCTGTGAGGCAGCAGTACTAACCACTGAGCCACCGTGCAGATGTTATTTTAAACTTTTTAATTTCCCATTTAATTACAGTGCCTGAATAACCATTCCAGACTATTAGTCTCTTCTTTTTCCCATTTTGCTTTAGAAACTTACTTCTACTATAATTTCCACTTCTGCATTCACTTACTGAGGTTTTCACTCACTAAGATTTTGTTAACTGCCACTCTCTCATGCTGCCTTATGTTGATTTCCAACTTAATGGTACACAAGCCAAGGTACCGAAGGTTTGGTTTAATCTGTGTTAATACCCCACCATCGTGGAGATGATTTTAAATTAGAATATGATTAAACTGGAGTACAGTAGTCAAGTCCTTAATACATTTAGTCATGGAGGTCTACAGCATGAAAGCAGACCCTTTGACCCAACTTCCCCATGCAGCCCAGTTTTCACAATTTAAATGAGTCCAATTTGCCTGCGTTTGGTCCATATTCCTCTATACCTATCCCATCCATGTACCTATCTAAATGTTTCTTAAATGATGAAAATGTGCTTGCTTCCACCACTACTTTTGGCAGCCTGTTCCAGACACTTATCATCCTCTATGTGAAAAAGTTTTCCCTCTGGACCCTTTTGTATCTTTTCCCTGTCATCTTAACCCTATGCCCTCGAGTTTTAGATACTCCTACCATGGGGAAAAGCTGTTTGCTATCTACCTTATGATTTTATAAGACTCTACAAGTTTAGCCACAAGTCTCTATAATCTGGGGGAAAATGGTCCCAACCTATTCAACCTCTCCTTGCAACTCAAACCCTCCAGTCAGGGTAGAGATGTTTTGTTAAAACAATCCTACTAGTATTCCAGTACCCAAAAGATTCATTTTAAGTTTTGAAATATACTTGATGTCTGCAAATTGATACTATCAGCAGAAACGCCACAGTCAACACATTCAGCTCAACACTATCAGGATGAAGTTGTCTACTTGACTGACACCCAATCGACAATTTTCAACATGTAATCCATTCACCACTGAAGAACAGTGTCACTAGTGTGTACTGTGTACAAAATTCAACAAAGCTCTTCAAAAAGCATCCAAATCCCCAATCTCTACCACCAAAAACAACAAGAGCAGCAGTTGAAATGGAACCTCATTAGTAGCAACCCCTACTGCCACCGTCACCAAAAATCTGATGAGTTGCTACTCCTCCATGTTGAACAGCACTCGAAGGAAGGGCTATGGGTGGCAAAAGTGCAGAATGTACTCTAGGTCATTGGGTCATCAGCTCAAAGCTCTGCAGCTTTGTTACAACAACTCATGAATGGCGGTGGACAATTAGATAACATAGTGTCTGGGGTGTGACCGTTAGGTGCATTAGTCAGGGGGAAATGTAGAGTAATAGGGGAATGGGTCAGTGTTGACTTGCTGGGCCAAAGGGCCAGTTTCCACAGTAGGGATTCTAATTCTAATTCTTTAAAAAAAAAGTACCGGAGGAGGAGGCTGCAGAAATATCCCAATCCTCAATGATGATGACTCTATAAGGCTGAAATATTCACAACGATTTCCAGCCAGAGGTGCCGAGTAAATGATCCAACATCGCCTCATCCAGTGTTCCCAAATATCTCTCATACCAATCTTGAGCCAATTTGATTCACTTTAAATGATGTCGAGAAATGGCTGGAGGCACTGGATATTTAAAGTCTATGGGCCCTGCCCACCCCCACCCTCCTCTAGCTTATCTCTCCATGCTTCAGGCTCTCTGCCTTTATTCCTGATGAAGGGCTTTTGCCCGAAACGTCGATTTTGCCTGTCCTCGGATTTTGCCTGTCCTCTGATGCTGCCTGAATTGCTGTGCTCTCCCAGCACCACTAATCCAACATTCAGTAATAGTCTGAAGACTTGGGCTACAGAACCCACTATGCCCTAGTCAAGCAGTTCCTGTACATGACTGGCTTCTGCAATGACAATGTGGAAAATGGTCCAAGCACACCTTGTACATGAATACAGAATAAATCAAAACCGGCTGCACCTTCAGTCTATTCTGAATCATCTGTTAAACAGTGGAAGGTATCAAAGAACTCACCACTTGACTCCCCACTATCGATTAGGCAAAGTCTGAAGTATGATGGAAAATCTCTAATGTGGCTTGATGAATAGAGCTCCAACACTCAAGAAACTTGATAGCATCCTGGGAAAAGAAATCCACTTATTTGGTCCCACATCCACAAATATTCACTCCCTCCACCACTCCATACATAGGAACATCACCACCTGCAAGATCCCCTCCAAGCCACTCAGTATCTTGACTTGGAGAAATATTGTTGTTACATCAGTGTTGCTGAGCCAAAATTCTGGAGCATAATCCCCAGCAGCACAACTGGTGTTAGAGGAAGTTTGGGGGGTGGGGCTGGGTGTAGAAAGAGGAAAGGCAAGGAATGGAGGGATATGGCCCATGAGCAGGCAGAAGAGATTAGTTTAATTTAGTGTCATGTTTGGCACAATATCGTGGTCCAAAGAACCTGTTCCTGCATTGTACTGTTTTAAGCTCTAAGCTTACTTTTTTTCCATTTTTGAACAAAGGCTATAATGAGATCAGGCGCTGAGTGGCCCTTGTGGAACCCAAACCGGGTGTCGCTGAACAGATGCTGCTCGATAGCACTGCCATCACCTTACTGACAATTGAGAGTAGATTAGATTTTTTTAGATTAGATTAGATTAGATTACAGTGTGGAAACAGGCCCTTCGGCCCAACAAGTCCACACCGACCCGCCGAAGCGTAACCCACCCATACCCCTACATTTACCCCTTACCTAACACTACGGGCAATTTAGCATGGCCAATTCACCTGACCTGCACATCTTTGGACTGTGGGAGGAAACCGGAGCACCCGGAGGAAACCCACGCAGACACGGGGAGAACATACAAACTCCACACAGTCAGTCGCCTGAGGCGGGAATTGAACCCGGGTCTCTGGCGCTGTGAGGCAGCAGTGCTAACCTCTGTGCCACCGTGGAAATTAGACAGGTTAAATTTATCCTGCTTTTTGTGGTTTAGGATATACCGTATATACTCGTGGATAGGTCGAGTTTTGAAGACATTTTTGGGCTGAAATTAGGGAGTCAACTTAGACACGAGGTATTGTTTTCAAGGGGATGAAATTCATGCTTGGCATGTGTCATAAAATGGACAAACAAGAGCCAGATCTCTCTCTCAAATAATAAACAACAAAAGGAAAAAGAATTATGGCCATTATTAAATATTGATCTACAAAATAACTGTCTCCATTCTGCCTGCTGTAGTAGTAGTAGTAATACTGTAAAGTGCATGTAGGTCTACACATGTACAAAAGTTAATAGGCATACCAGGTGGTCAGGTCGTCTACTGCAGGTATTTGTACAACACATAGAACATTGCAGCAATTACAGACTCTTTAGCCCTTGATATTGCGCTGGCCTGAGGAACCAATCTGATGCCCATCCAACCTTAACTATTCCATCTTCTTCAATAAGTTTATCCAATGACCATTTAAATACCCTTAAAGTTGTCTTCTATCTATCACCCCTCAATTTAAAGCTATATCCCCTCATGCTGGCCATCACCATCCGAGGAAAAAGGCTCTCACTGTCCACCCGATCTAACCCTCTGATAATCTTATCTGCATCAATTAAGTCACATATCAACCTTCTGCTCTCTAACGAAAACAGCCTCAAGTCCCTCAGCCTTTCCTCATAAGATCTTCCCTCCATACCAGGCAACATCCTAGCAAATCTCTTCTGAATCCTTTCCAAAGCTTCCACGTCATTCCTATAATGTAGTGAACAGAATTGCATGTAGTACTCCAAGTGCAGTTGCAACAGAGTTTTGTACAGCTGTAATATGACCTCTTGGCTCCGAAACCCAATCCCCTTACCTATAAAAGCCAATGAATGCACCATATGCCTTCTTAACAACCCTATCAACCTGGGCAGCAATTTTCAGGCTCTATGCACATCGACACAGATCTCTCTGCTCAACCACACTACCAAGTATCTTACCACACCAGGTTATAGTCCAACAGGTTTAATTGGAAGTACACTAGCTTTCGGAACAACGCTCCTTCATCAGGTGATTGTGGTGATTTTTAACTTTGTACACCCCAGTACAACACCGGTATCTCCAAATCAAGAATCTTACCATTAGCCCAGTACACTGTACTCCTGTTACTCCTTCCAAAGTGAATCATTTAACACTTTTCCACATTAAACTCCATTTGTCACCTCTCAGCCCAGCTCTGCAGCTTATCTATGTCCCTCTGTAACCTGCAACATCCTTCAGCACTATCCACAATTCCACCAACCTTAATGTCATCCACAAATTTACGAACCCATCCTCTATGCCCTCATCTAGGTAGTTTATAAAAATGGTAAACAGCAGTGGACCCAAAACAAATCCTTGCAGTACACCACTAGTGATTGAACTCCAGGATGAACATCTCCCATCAATAACCACCCTCTGTCTTCTTTCAACTAGCCAATTTCTGATCCAAACCACCAAATCACCCTCAATCCCATACCTCCGTATTTTGTGCAATAGCCGACCGTGGGGAACCTTATCAAACGCCTTACTGAAATCCATATACACCACATAAATGGCTTTACCCTCATCCACCTGTTTGGTCACCATCTCAAAGAACTCAATAAGGTTTGTGAGGCACTACCTACCTTCACAAAACAGTGCTGACTCTCCCTAATCAACTTATTCCTCACTCTATGATTATCAATCCTATCTCTTAAACCTTTTCCAACACTCTACCCACAATTGCACTGGCCTATAATTACCAGAGCTGAAAATGTTTTGCTGGAAAAGCGCAGCAGGTCAGGCAGCATCCAGGGAACAGGAGAATCGACGTTTCGGGCATAAGCCCTTCTTCAGGAATGAGTTACTTTCCTCATTCCTGAAGAAGGGCTTATGCCCGAAACGTCGATTCTCCTGTTCCCTGGATGCTGCCTGACCTGCTGCGCTTTTCCAGCAACACATTTTCAGCTCTGATCTCCAGCATCTGCAGACCTGACTTTCTCCTATAATTACCAGGGTTGTCTCTACTCCTCCTCTTCAACAAGGGGCAACATTTGCTGTCCTCCAGTCACAATTCATGAAATAAAAACAGAGGAGCAGTAAAAACAACAAAAAAAAGTTTGATAGTATTTTATTTTAAGAAACCACATGAAACTGTTAACAATATATGATAAACACTTAGAGTCATAGAGATGTACAGCATGGAAACAGACCCCCAGATATCCCAACCCAATCTATTCCCACCTGCCAGCATCTGGCCCATATCCCTCCAAACCCTTCCTATTCATACACCCAACCAAATGCCTTTTAAATGTTGCAGTTGTACCAGCCTCCACCGCTTCCTCTGGCAGCTCATTCCATATACGTACCACCCTCTGCGTGAAACAGTTGCCCCTTAGGTCGCTTTTATATCTTTCCCCTCTCACTCTAAGCCTATGCCCTCTAGCTCTGAACTCCCTGACCCTAGGGAAAAGACTTTGCCAATTTAACCTATCCAGGCCCCCATAATTTTGTAAACCTCTGTAAGGTCACCCCTCAGCCTCCGACGCTCCAGGGAAAACAACCCCAGCCTGTTCAGCCTCTCCCTATAGCTCAAATCCTCCAACCCTGGCAACATCCTTGTAAATCTTTTCTGAACCCTCTCAAGTTTCACAACATCTTTCCGATAGGAAGGAGACCAGAATTGCACGCAATATTCCAACAGTGGTCTAACCAATGTCCTGTACACCCGCAACATGACCTCCCAACTACTGTACTCAATACTCTGACCAATAAAGGAAAGCATTCCAAACGCCTTCTTCACTATCCTATCTACCTGCGACTCCACTTTCAAGGAGCTATGAACCTGCATTCCAAGGTCTCTTTGTTCAGCAACACTCCCTAGGACCTTACCA